>NW_012130118.1:573545-580442 GCF_000143395.1 Atta cephalotes | reverse complement strand
ATATATATATATATATATATATATATATATATATATATAAAATAAATCAATAATATGATAGATCCGTTTTGAATATAAAATTTTCAAAAAATAGACTTTGCATATTATGGATTTGCTTTTTATTTAATATTAAATGTTATTTTCTCTACTTACTTCTTAGTTCCTAATTTATGAAATGCGTAGTCAGATTGCAATTGTATGGATGATGTGGCATTATATAAGATTCCTCTATCTTTGTCAGCCATAATTCGTGTAGTTCCCGATTCATCAGTTAAATTGACGTTAATCCCATATACACCGTTGGCTGCCGTTAATACAAATCTAGGATTTTCGTCATAACATTGTCCGAGTAATATCACTTCGCTATTTTTAGCAAAGCTATAAACCGTATTATACGCCGATTTTATAGAATCTAACGTTATAATACATGCGCCTAGATTATAACATTATATTAAATAACTTTTAAAATCGCAAAAATATCGTGGCATTTTCATCAATGGACAATTTAAGATAATCAGCATGATATTACGTACTGGAAAACATTCTGAATAAAGGTATTTCCATATACTTATGAATTCTCATTCGTGTCAAGAAGAGATCAATGAAGTGCGAATTGTATTCAATCGCAACTTTATCCCCATTAAGTTGCAATTCACCAACATTTGAATCTTTCGGAAAAATCGCAGTTATCGCAAGCTGATCGGATTTTCTTGCAATGCTGCTATTACCACCGATAAGATCATATAAGGCATACAATTTCCAAACTAGCTTGGACAAACTCTCTGGTAACTGTCATTATAAATTTGATTATTATATCATTACATATTTGCGTATAAAGTTTTACGAAGTCTTTAAGACTTACATTTTCATATTGTGCTAAGATTTTGTATTTTCGCAATGTTGACATTTCTTTCGATACTTCGTAACAAGAATTCGTATAAGAAACAATTCTTTTCCCCTCAGATTCATTTTTGCATTCGCCATAAGGCCAGCTTGCCTTTTTACTTTCTTCGAGCTGCTTGCTACTAATTTCACCAATTAAATTAATCGATAGAGATGATCCGCTGCATTTTCCTTTCACAGTATCGGACAACCCCCAAATGAAATTTAATTTAATGCGATAAGACTCACTCGGTTCATTACTCAAAATTTCCCATTGCCATGGCATGTGTCTTTCGGCCTCTACGCAAAACTAAATCAATTTCGGTTACATTCAACGTTATTGTAAATTTCATTTAGAATTTTTCTGTTTACCTTAAATACGCGTTCATTAGGCACAATCTTAGTTGCTTTAAATTTAATCACATCTGATAACCAACTTGTGGCTTCGTACAATCCAGCTAAATTCCATTGATGAAGAACTTGTGAGGACTGCAGGTCATGGTGCGTCAAAGATAAAATATGACGATTTTCACTTTTTATGTATTCTAATTTCGTCTAATAAAAATCATTCGATATAATGTATGTAATAAATATTGTAGTCACAGGTACAATACAAGCATAAGAAATGTATTGAGTTATCCAGAAAGTTCGTGCCGATGTTGAAGGAAAATTGAAACGCAGAAGATTTAAATTTTAGTATACATTTATTAAATTATATAGATTAATCGGCACAAACTTTCCGGACAATCCAATACTTGATGGCAGTCTCTCTCTTTTTGCATCCATGAACAAAGTTCCTTCTTTGATTTTTGTGTGATTTTATACAAATATCTGTATCATACCTGTGACGGTCCGGATTTGAGTGCCTCAATATAAGCAGCTAATCCGCAGCTACCTTTTGGCGGCACAAAAGTGAAGTAATCCAAGAAATGCAATCCGATTAAGGCAAATTTCATACTTGGCCATGTTCTATAATTTTTAGAAAAATTGAGAGAAAGATTTATGTATTTCGATGAAATAATAAAAATGAGATATTAAAAGAGATAGTAAGATATGAAAATCATGATAGTGACAAATCTGAATAGAAATAATCTATAACAAAATTTAAGTGTAAACGCAATCAAATGCACGCATTCCAGATGAATTTTTAAAATTGAGTTTTTCTCCGAAATAAAATTTTATATTAAAAAATTCTATATTTTTACTAATTTTATTTTTCATATAGAATCATTACTTTTCTGGTTATATTACGAAATATCGTACAAATAAATAATGGATGAGTATAAATAATACATTACTGATAATTGCTTCGATGAAAGGACCAAATATCGTTAATTAATGTTTCATACGATATCATGCTTTCGCAATCAAATATTTTTACTTGTAATCGATCACCTAATTCAGGAAGCCCAACATTAAGAATATTCACCGTCTACATAGAAGAAGAAAAAAAGAGAAAAGTAATTTATATATATATATATATATACTCATTGATACAAATTAATATAAATTTAATAGCAAAAGAAATCATATCGAATTAATAATTACCTGCAGATTAGAGGATGGTGATTTTACAACTGTATGTGATACGGAACACGAACGACAAATTCGATTCAACTTTGATCGAACATTAGCACCTCTAATACTCGTGAGCGTTCTAGCATGTACTGTAATTCCTGTTTTAAGATGTTCTGCAATGCGATTTTTAGAATGCAGAATGTTAAGATTGCATGAGACAAAATTTTAAATATTTTTTCTAAATACGAAGTTTTACTTATAAGGAAAAATTATGATTTATGGAATCTATTTCTTGGATATTAAATACATCAAATTGATCGCTTTAATTGTTTTAGCCAGTTAACTAAAACTGATACCTTCTAAAGTGTCGTATGAAATGAATGGTCGTTCGTCCAATCCAAGTGTAATGTTAATAGGAAGATATCCATGTAGCGATTGAACTCTTTCAGCGCTATGCCATAAATCTACTAGCGGATTGTAATTCTCTATTGTTTCAATGCCGTGAACAGATGTGCTAAAAATATTTCACATACATAAAGAAATTTATAATATATATATATAATATATGTATAATATATGTATAATATATGTATAACATCAATTATTTCTAGCGTTTAAACATCTTTTCGACATGGCATACTTGACTCTTTTTCAATGCTTTTTCCATTACTTACAATTTTTTTTATTACTAAAGATACATACATCTGCTTAGTATGTTCTTTAATGTCGAGCATTTCGATTGGAAAAAAAATTTGTTACAATATCTTCATTTTTATGAAAGTAACAATTGAATTGAGTATGTCATACATCGATGTGTTATTTTTTGTAATTTAAAGGCTAGATAAATTTTACAAAAAGCGTAAGTAAATACATGTAAAGTAAATTATGTGAGATAAATTATACACATGAATACATGAAATATAATCTTACCGCAAAATAATATGGTTGTTCCGTCCAGGAAAATCACGTGTAAAATTACCTCTCATTGAAAACAGAGAAGTTCCCGTCATCGCGAGTCTAACATTGGTACCGAAATCGGTTACTTGCACCGATTCTATTGCCAACGGCACATTTATACGTTGTTGATTAACGTGAAACTCCATGTTATAATATGTTTGATATATGTTATCCGATAAAGAGGACAAGTCTAGAAAATTAAATAAGCAAATGGTGTAACATTGTTACAGAGTCGCGATAAAAATTACAAACTTACACTTCAACCCCTCAACTATATTTGTTTCATTCCAATGAACGCACAATACTGTCTTTTCTTGAATACGTGTAATTATTTCTAAATGCATAGGGCCTTTCATGCGTTCATCCAGTTTGAATTCTTTCAGAATATCTTTTATGTTCGTCGGGTTTTCAAAGGAAGTTGCTAATGAATGGAAAATACCTTCCGCTTTGATATATAACTAATGTTGTATTAAAAAAGGATATTAAATTAGATCAATTAATATTTAAAAGTAATGCAAATATTTTTGCTTTGGAAACTATATATATATATACTTACAGACACATGATTAAGATGCGTACCACTAGCATAATTATTTAAAGTTACGTATATTACTTCAGGAATATTCGTAGAAGGATTGGCTATGATAATGCCATGCAACATAGCACCAAATCTTCTTAAAGAATCTTGGTAATCAATCAAGTAATTACCAGTAATCATATATTCATTATTCGGTACTCGAAGTACCCGGCTGAATTGAGTCGCGATTTTGCTTCTGCAAATATCCAGTGGCAGCAATTAAGAATTAAAAAAAAAAAATAATATATATATATATATATATATAAATGTTAAATAAATTAACGTTAAACTAATAAAAAATGAAAGAACAGTACCAATGCGATCAAGCAACATAAATTAAATCAAGACAGTGCGTTAGATTCGTTACAAATACGCAACGATATAAAAATTATATAATATTTGATTAATATTGCTGTTCTTTCGCTCTGATAAATTTATACGCGTATTTACATGCGTTTGTAACAGGGATACGTGGTGCGTTCCATAGATTTTAGCACCGTATAAAAATAATTATACAAGTGTTGATTGGGCTCGTTTTGCATGTACCAATATAGAGAAATCAATCTGTTCGGCGTAGGACTGGAAACAATAAGCAAAGTTAGTGCAGCGACCCTCATCTCCAAATGTTCGGTTTTATTGAGCAAGATCGGCCAATATACAGGATAAATCTGTAAAAGAAAATTATTATATGTAATTCAATATGAAATGTCCAGCATGTTCTATATAAAACATTGATCTGTGTAAATCTATATGAACAATCACTTACAATATCGGGTCTCAACGGTGCTGTGGGAATAGAAGCCCAAGCCGCAAGTACTCGAAAATGTCGCGATTCAGCATTATTGCCGGTAGCTATAGGCTCTAAGAACTCGACGACTTTACCCAGCTGTATGTTCGCCAAACCTTCCAACCAGATCATCTTCTGCTCGTACAAAGTAGTTTCTATAACATGAATCAAACAGTCTTATCCGAATAATATAAATTGCAACACAAAACAGATACATAATACAAATTGTTACATATACCAGTAAATTTATCGAGATATAAGCGTACATAATCATCTAACATCTCATACGGACAATGTACTAGACAAGTTTTGTATATTAATGTTCCATAAGTAAGAATTGCAGTATTTTGCACCTCCGCGCAGATTTTGCTCGGCAGCGCAAGAAGTGATTGGAGACTGACCAGCAGTTGAACATCAGGTTTTTTTATGTGAAACGGTAGTCGCATAAGTAATTGAATCGCAGACATGTCGGATACTTCGTTGCCTTGAACAAGATCTAATATAAAAAGCGCAGACTCTCTACTTCCGACTTGCGGCAGCGCTTCGAGAAACATGTTTCTGTTATGATAAAAAGTACAGAAATATAATTTATCCTACAAATAGAAATGATCATGTAACAAGGAATAATTAAAATATAAATACCGTATCGTTTCTTCTTTATAACTAGTTCCTGAAATGCGAGTATAGGCCTTTTCTAAGTCAACCCGATTTAACATACCGAGATAATAGAGAAGCACAGATATCGTTGTATTGTGCAAATTATGAATTTCGGTATCTAAACCAGGATTTTCAAGCCTGTGGCTTAAACGATCTAATAAATGACTTATCTACAACAATTTGATGGAGGATTTAACTGGAATAAACATACAAAACAGGCAAAGAGAAAATGAAAATAAAACTCACAGATTTAAAAACAAAATTTTTATCCGGTGTACCTCTACCCTGTGTAAGATCTATTTCTGGTAGCTCGTGTTGAAGGACTGTAGTTCGTAAATTATTTGTAATTATCTTATTCGCTATATCCTTCACTGAAGCTAACTCAATAGTTTGTCTGTGTAGGATAAAGCAATTTTTACATCTAATTCATTTAGAATAAAATAATACGAGAAGAATTAGAATAAAATAATATATTTATGTTTGTAAAATATATACCGAACGAAATGATAATGCGCTTCTCCCATGCTTTGAAAAGGTTGTACATAGATACCTCCAGATGCATTTACGGAGATAATATTGTGAACGAATCCATCAGTTTTTAATTGATACACTCTCTCGCTACTTTTCAAGATAGGATTCTAAGAAATATATAACATAGTATAGTATATAATAACAAATATTCTTATAAATATCCACATAATTCGATTAATTATATTAAATAAATATGAAAATTACATTATACAAAAAGGATTTTGTTTTATGTGTAACAAATGATTTTGATAAGTTTTTTTCTATATATTACAAATCTGTAATTGAAAATAGTTCAACAATAATATGTAATAATAAATGCCTTAATTATTTGACAGCATAAATTAAATATAATCAATTATAATCATAATCATATAGAATTTTGGCGTTTTCTAAATATTCTAAATATTTTAAATAATATTCTAAATAATATTTAATAAAGAGATAATATAGCAAATGGCATGCTGTAGTTGGTGCGCGATCCTCCAAAAAAACTGTACTATAAAAAAAATTTGTCATGTTATATTTATTTATCTCTATTTTGCAGTAACTTCAAATTCGAGCTTTCAATTCGAGTTAATACTCGAATTTCTATATGATCTATTTTTTTTAAACAACTTCAAAAATAAAAAACACGTTTTTTTTTACTTTTTCCAATTTTTTTTTTCAAAGTTTAATGTTAGAATATTTTCAGTTACGAATTTATAATCTACAAAAAAAGTTTAAAAATGTTGTAGTATTATTAGTAGTGTCGTACTTGATCATCATCAGTGCATTGTACTTTAGGAACATTTGACCAGTAGCGATTAGGATGTCCAATACACATTCGTGGATCGAACGATTTTCTTATCAAACGACTATCGTCTTCCGAACTTACAATGTAATCAATATCACATTTTCCATAATGGTTTATCTGTGAATTATAATGTTCTGTATATTAATATCTTCCACAACATTCTTCTAGAATGTGTATTAATATATTATCCATATT
>NW_012130118.1:571974-573322 GCF_000143395.1 Atta cephalotes | reverse complement strand
ATATATATATATATATATATATATATATATATATATATATATATATATATATATATATATATACAAACATATATATATATATTCACTCGCGTATATCTATAAATATTTGTCATTTACTTCACTAGAATGAAATGCAATTTCTTTTTCCAAGTTAAAAAGATCGAGTTGTAAAATTCCAGCTATGCTTCGTTTTATATTCGTCGTCCATGCAGGCTCAGTTTCAGTGCTGAAGTTCTCGATAAGACCTTTGTTGTACGATAAACGGAAAGGTTTCAAAAGTTCTACAGCATCATCGTAGATATCAATGTCTTCTATCACTTTCTTTACATTTCCATTATGCATATTCGTCTTCAATGATTGCAACTAATATAAAAAGTTGAGATATTATATCAGATTATAATTATGTCTAATAAAATTTAAAAAAATCATATACGTGTTTTTATGATGGGAAAAAAGGAAATAAAACAACGAAAAGAAGAAATATATAAGTTTAAGAATAAAATTGAACTCTCGAGATTAATAAAAAATATATTAGAGATAGACAATTGAGAGCAAAAATTAAGACTCGGTAATTAAAGCGAAGACTTCAAAATACATTGTTAACGTACAACGCTTTAATTATTGCATCTTAATTTTTACTCTCAAAAGAAGAAAATTATAGCTCTTTTAAAAATACCTGTATTGTAATAAAGTCATCTTCCGCATGAATTACGAGTTTTCCATGAAGATTCCATGAAGAAGCTGCATTGGAAGGCACTAATACACCTGTGCTCGATATAGCGTTGTAAGAATATGTATATTCTTTCCCAGATCTGAATAAACTTTGCGCGACAATCTCAGTACTTAAAAATAAGAATATGAATAATGTTCTTCCTTGTGCTAGCACAGATATCAAATTGGAATCTAAAAAAGAAAGACTTTCCTTATATTATCTGACTTATCATTTTCCAGTCTTCTTCAATTTCTTTATGTTTTTCACAATTATTGGAAACTTTTACAAAATATATTAGAAACAAGGGAGAAAGTAAACTTTTCTTATTATCAATAATAATTATTAAAATTGCAAATATTTCATTTAAAACACCAGAATATAATCGTCTTTATATTTTTTAATATTTTAATATATGTATATACCTATGAACTTCATGATGTGTGATCGTAGCTCGGCGAAAGCAAACTGAGTTCACGCAAGTCAAGGAATGACCCTTACCAGTTCTTATCACTGTGACTTACAAATACATATAGGGTTACTTGTGCGTATACATATACAAGAATTATGCTCTCGACGCATTATCTTCAATCATATAGATCGCACGTGTATTATATTATCGTTGACCCTTTTTCTCAC
>NW_012130118.1:564922-571464 GCF_000143395.1 Atta cephalotes | reverse complement strand
ATACACATCTCTTAAATTTACGCACAGTTTCCTATAGAAGTATGCAGAAAAAATTATCAATATTTCTATTCTGTATGATAAAAAATTAACAATTTAATAATATAATTAAATATGAACGACTTCGAGTTACAAAAATTCAAAAATACATTTAAAACATAAAAATATTTTTATTAAAAAATTTATATAAAAGATGTTTATATATTTCTTTCTCATTTCTTTTCGACAATTATTTTGTTAATTATCGTGAATAAAAGGTGAAAGAATTTTTAATTATTTTACGATTGATGTATAAATGCTTTATTATTTGTATTAGTTTCAGAAACAATTAATTTGAAAAGTATGTGTTCATTAATTCGAAATACATATACTTTTTTTATTATAAATTTGTCAAATTACATATCTTAGAGAATGTCATATCTTATTGATATAGGAATTGAATATTTTTTTAATTACCGTAACTATTATTTTTAAAGACAAGGCTCGAATATTTACGAGTATATTATTTACAGATTTATTTTCGGCTTATCTATTATGTACAATCGGGAAGTATATTATGTCATGAGTTGTCTCATTTAGTTTATTACTATACAAAATTGTATTTTCATATATTATACATTTGACAATTTACTGTAATGCATCATGTACAGAATCCTATTATACGTTATATGTATAAAATCTATCAACAAGCATATAGATACTAAAAGCAAAAAATTTGACAAAATATTACTGACACATACATATAATAATCAACATATTATAAGGGCTTAATTATTTTCAGGATGGATTTGGCATATTCCCAGGCTTCACTATAACACACAAATTTCATTTTAAAAAGAATTTATATGTCTTACTCAATTTACAAAATAATAAAACGTTTTGTTGATTGCAACGAATATTATTTATACTTACTTATGTGCAGGGTTTGCCTGATCCAATTGTTCGCTAAGTTGTTGAATAAGTGTGGCGAACATTTTAAGGTGTTCAATAGTTTCTCCTTGCAGCCATGCTCTTGGTAGCGTACTCATAATCTAACAAACATTAAAACATTTTATTTGTTGTAACTGAATAAAATTAAAACATTAAAAATATATGTAGTATTTTATGATGTAGTATTTATTATTGCGCTTGTCTTAGCATCAAGACATTATCGTGTTTCCTGATTATATTTTAATGTTAAATATGATATACCATGTTTGCCTTGAATAAAGCATCAGTTGGACAAGAAACGCGTAACCCAGCGAGCAAATAACGATTTAAAAGCGAACCAAGTGCCAAATTTTTTAACTGTATATCCCCAAGAATACCTTGCCAACTTAATAAATTGCGCAATAATTTAACAGCCATCGCAAATTGTCTTTGGAAGAATTGATGTTTTGTATCCCAAACTCTGAAATGTTAACTTATGTTAGAAGCAACGAAAGAATAATGTAACTATATGCGAGATATCAATTTAATTATATACTGAGTATACTGACTGTTTTGGGAAAATAGGTATGAAAACATCATTTTCAATAGCAGCTTTAATTTTATCTAAAATAGCGTTGAATAAAGTTTCCAACTGTTTACTGGTATCATTCAAATTAGGATATTCCTTTATCAATCGATTTATAGTTCCAACAAGACGTAACGTCTGAGACGTTGACATTGGGTCCCATATCTTTTCAATAATAGCTAAAAATTATTAACATAAAATAGAATTATTTCATTCCTACTTGTAGTTTTATAAATAGCATTATAAAAGATAATCCTTATATCACTCTTACATGTCAATTTTGGTATCACAATTTTTTCAATTGTGGATGGTATTAATCTAACATCTGGATCTCGTTTCAATGATTCTTCTGTCTCTTTACTATCTAAAGCATACAGAAGTAATGTATTATACCACTTTGTCCTTTCTAGATCAGCGCTTTCCTGTAAAAATAATTAGATATTAATTACAAGTATGATTAAGGCCTTTTATTGATGGAAAAAGTGAACAAAATACCATAATCGGATTCCAAGTAAGTAGTTGTAATCTGATAATAGGCGAAATAATTTTAGGTAAACACAACGATACATAAGCTTCTGTGTAGGCATCCATGTCTGTTTCTCTCCATGACTCGAATTTTGAAAGGATACCACGTACTGTACAATATTCTTCCATAACATCAGAAAATATATCTTTACAATTATTATCGATTTCATCTGTAATAAAATAAAAATATTATAATCATAAAATTATATGTTAAAAACGTAAATATGAAATTATATGAAAAAATCAAAATATAAAGTTGATTATTACCTTTCGCTTGCTTAAATATAAGATTTTGTTGCTCAGTAACTTCATCGTCACTAGACATGCCATCAATGTGCTTTGGAATATTTGATGCTAATTCTCTTGCTCTTCTACGACGTGCTCTTCTACCTTCTCTCTCTGTAGCTCGTCGTACGTGTACTTCTACTTCTGGTCCTCTTCTCATGGCTTGACCTCCTGCAAAACAAAAAAAATTATAGAATTTGTGTTACAAAATCTTTCAGTAAAATCTCTGGAATATATTATGTAAGGTTATCAAACGTCCTCAATATACTAAATTTTATCAGTTATATTCTCTACTACCACTAATTGAAAATACTGACTTGCTGTAGTAGTTATTTCTTCTGCCTGATCTCTTGTATCTTGTCGTCTTCGTTCCATCAATTCGACTGAACGTTCACCATATAGATCTAACCAGCGTTGTTCCAAGTCGATGACCAGGGGAAGCTAACAAAAGAATTATACATTTAATGTGATTCAATGAATGTTTTATTATAATAAAACTGATGATGTCTAAACTGAATGGCTTTATGATAACAATGCTTGAAAAACATTAATTTGTTTGATAATCGATTTAGTTTCATAAATTACATAGAAAATTCTTCAACGTGATAAATGTTCACACATTAAAAATAAATAGATTAGACATCAATTTACTTACCACAGTCAAATTAATTTATTAATCACTTGTATATGATATTTATCTTTATAAAATGTATCAAAATAGCATAATACAGAGAAGATAATGACCCCCGGCAATGGAAATACGTATATGTGCGACATATATGCATTCTTTCTATTTTACGAATAATCGAACCAGTAAGTTATTACTTTAAAAGATTTTATCTCCCTTTTATTTTATTTATCAAAAGCTCTGGATAAATTAAAAGAGAAATATTGTTCCAGCTTTTTAAGTAATATATCTTGAATCTTTTGCAATTTAAGGCTTCTGGACTTTCGTTATTATTGACATCATACCAAATATAATTTTAAATCATATAATTTCTTTTCTTTCACTGTATGTATTTCACATTCATAAAATGAAACATTATAATAAAAGTATGATAATTTGATCAGTATGTTAAATGATTCAATTATTTACAATATATATAATTTATAATCAGAAACTTAAACCTCAGATATCAAAATTTAAAACAAGATTTATTAAAGTCGTTGGTACTTTACTGGGACTGAAGAATTTTTGTCAGCCATATACTGTACGATAAAACCCAGTGCACATAAATCAAACGTGACAGCGTATCAACCCACCTTCTCATCAAGACACTCTACCAAGTCAGTGACATACCCACGCAACTCTTGGTAATATCTGAAGCGCTGTGCATAATGCGGCGTACGAACTTCACTTTCGTCCAATTCTTTTATGGTTTGTTGTAATTCTCCTTCTAAATGCTCCTGATCTTGCTGATGCCGTCTATGCACCTCTTTCAAATTGTCCAACCTTTAAATTATAACATTTAATTAATTAGCATTAATTAGCTTCCATTAATTTTTCTATTGTATAAAAAGCCCGAAACATGTTTGGAGAAATATGGAACCTTGTGCGCATCCTGTTTACAACTTCTTGTGGAGTAATAGGTACGATTTTTGTTGGATCTGGTGGTTGAATAGATGGTGGCGGTGGAGGTGCAGGCATTAATACCATTTCTAAAGGTACACCAGATCCAATTATCTGATTAACATTCATGCCCATTGTATATTGTTGTTGCAACATAGAATCTTGCTGTGCTGCTGCAATCTGCATGTAAAAATATTCCAGATATTTAACATTACTTTATACATATTTTTTTATCCTAAATCTCATGGTATATTAATAAATTTTACCTGAGCACCGGTTACACCTTTTCGTATTTGTTGAGCTTCCCACTCTTCTTCTTCGTTTTCATGTTCACTTTCATTATCTGAAACTAAATTAAAAAATGTGTTCAAAATTGTGTTATCTTTTATTATTAAATATCTTAGAATTTTTTATTAGATATACGCTACACTTAAAGTTAATTATTATATGTAAAAACTCACATTTTAATGGAACTTGAGAAGCAAGAAATGCTTCTCTCCTCTTTTCTTTATCACGTGCTTCAGTATTGACAGTCATATCTAGTCGATCTTGAGAATCATCATCGTCGCTTCGATCATGATCTTCCTCTCGTATTAGTCTTGATTTGCCCTTGTCATCGCTACAAAAATAAATTTATTGTAATATCATTACAATAATTATATTAATATTATATTAATTAATTATTATAAAAATTTACGAGTCATCACTTATATAATCTTAAGAATGAATTGTGCTACCTCTGCTCTTCAATAGGAATGTAATCGGTTCCCAATTCTCTTGCTTTCTGTCTGCGTTTTCTCGCTGCATGAATCATAGCTGCATCAGGTATACATCCACCTGGTTAATATCAAAAGAATGTTGTAAAACATAATTAAAAAATATATAATTTTTAAATGTTAATAAATTTTATAATATATATTTTGCAATGCTGCTTAGATATAATAACAAAATTTAATACTTTATTTTTCATTTGTTTTGTCAAAGAATTTAATTATTAAATGTATACACAGCAATTTTATTAATTATATGAATTCTAGTAATGATTTAACAACATCATAATTTATATGTATCATCTGAATTACGTACTCTCAAGAAGTATTTTTACAGTTTCAGCTTTATCTGTATTTTTCCTAAATTTGTGACTGCAAGGTTCATCTTCCTCCTCACCCGATGTATAGTCATCTTTTCCTGCTGCCAATGCAGCTCGTCCGTTTAAAATCAGGGGTCCTGTGTTTTTTATTTTAACCTAGCAATAAAGATTATATTTTGTTTAGTAAAGATACACAATTTCAAAAAAATTCAAAATTTTTACGAATAGGATATTCATAAATTTTGGAATATAATATTTCGAAATTAAAATATCCGAGTATATTTCTATTAATTCAATAAAATAACAAAGATACAAATATATTCATTAAGAATCATTAAGTTGTAATAGAAAGCTTACAAATTGATTTCAGCATGTATACACTAAAGAGAAATAAACTATTAAGATTTTAAATAAGTTAGAACACAATCTTTACATATTTATAATTTAAGCATTATTCATTCTTTGGCACAAATAACTGATAAAATAAAAATCATTAGACAAAGTAATATTTCACTTAAATATATAAATTTATGTGATCAAATTTAACAATTAAAAAAACATTTTTATGTAAACTACTTGATATATATAAAGTATACACAAGTAAATTATTATTATATAAGAAATGACATTTAAATAATGTCTCCTTGGGCTGTATTCCCACAGTTGTTCCAAATCTTGAAACATTAGTCAATGTATCAGGGAGAGACATAAAAAATCCTCTATGTTAAATGATAAATTACTTAAATTGAAGAAATGCTAATAATAATAAAACATCATAGAGATAGCTTACTACTAGATCATCTGTCTTTATTTCTAAATCTTTTTCCTGCTTAATGGATTTATTCGCTTGCTCAGTGTCCACTTGCATTTTCTCTTCACCTTTCTTTTTTCTCCTTTCGTGATCTAGCTGTTTCATCAGCTTTTTGCTCCTCGAAGATTTCTTGACTATAAAAACTTCTCCGTCGTCCCCTGTAATTTATTTCAAAGTTTAATTTAAATCTAAATATGCAATATATTTTTCAATACTTGGTAATAAATTTGGAAGAAACAGCATCTGTTAGTAAATATTTGTCTAAAATAAAACTGTATTGATATTAAAGAGATTGTCCTGCTTGATTATCCCTGTAAAGGCTTGTTCTACGAGCAAGTAGCATCACATTATCGTTCAAATTGTGAATGCTTTCTAGCAACGAATAGATGAACATAGTGTGAACACAATAAATCATTACATCTTTAAGTCTGTTTTTTTTTTCCATATCCTAGAACTGAATTATCTTTTGTCTTTTATGAAAAGAAAAAGAAGATGAACCAAGAAGTTGCAAGAAGTTCAGTTCTAAGATTAAAAGAATAACAGGTCTTTTGTTATTTGCCAATGTTAAACAAAGGTGAAATGATTATTCATTGTAGGTTTGTTCACATTACATACTCCTATTGATTCTAACGAATATATTGGAATAAGTAGAAGAACAGGAACATACTGGAGCAAGTTGAGATCTGTGATGCAAACAAACCTTGTGTTACATTAAGTCTATTTTCTATAGTTGAACTATATACTTTTGAAACTTAAAATACAATAGGTA
>NW_012130118.1:559145-560857 GCF_000143395.1 Atta cephalotes | reverse complement strand
ATATATATATATATATGATATTTGGCGAAAGCAAGAGAATAGTGCAGTATAGTACAGGAATAAAAAAGATCTAGTGTTGCTAGAAAGCACCTGATATTTGAAATCAGACAAATATAAAACAAGTTACTCATATACATACTAATTACACATACATATTACATATGCAAAGATGTGTGTATGTATAAACACCTTGTTCCAGCTCCTCTCCAAAGCTGAGGCGCGTCTGCTTTGGTTTATCCTTCTTCGTTTTAACTTTGACTGGCTGCGCGTCCTCCACCTCCATTCTGTTCTCATTATCCTCGTCTTCATCATCGAAAGGACGTCGGCGTATGTTCCGCTTCGGCTTGTTGAATAATGACATTATCGTTGCAACGTTCTCCTCGACAACGGGACAACCGCTGCTCGAACTTGGTTGTTAAAGACGCGGGCTGAAAAGCGACACGTGTCGCATTACTGGAGATTGAATCGTTGAACTGTAATTAATCGTTGAACTGGAACGTACGCGCGGTATCACTTCGCATTAAATATCAACAGACAACGCGACATGCAATATTGAAAATCTTTCCAAACACTCGACTACATAAATGGGCAGATACAGCCAACCGATGAGGATGAGGCTAAACGGCACAAAAATAAATTATAATGTCGCGAGAGGGCACCACCATCGCTTTGCAATGGCGACGCTTTTTTCCGATAAGTTTCGATAGAGATTGGCTGCGTTCAGCAGAATGTTTATTTTGTAACTGTTGGAAGTTTTCTTCGCGCTGATTGGATTATGCATTATAGATAAAAAAAATGGTCTCGGCAGAGAATCATAAAACGGTTGCAAAACGGTTGCTGTTGTGTTCTGCTGAACGCAGCCAGGTTCGTTCGTTCGGGCAGTTTCGCGATCATTTTTACGAACTCCGAACTTGACTTCGACTGATTGTTACATTGGAAATGACCAATCGCATTTGCTGTTCAGCAGAATTGACCAATCATAGTGACACTTAATTTATATATACCGATTAGGTTAATTGGAATTAAAACCGGCTCTCGGAATATTTGGGCTATTTTTATTATTAAAAAATAAAATACCTCTCACTTTATTAATGACTTTAAATAATAAAAATATATGTAATGATAATTTTGTGTAATAATTTAAAATAGAACGGAAAAAGGAAATTTTGATTAGTAATCCAGTTTTGTCCAGCCATTCTATTCTCAGTTCTGGGCAGCTGGGGTATAATATTCCACGTAATTCACGTTACAAGTGCTTTGAAACAAATTCTTTGGTTGATCAATTTGTAAAATTCTTTTTTTTAATTAGTTAACGAAGCATTTACATTAAATAGATCGCATCCTTTCCGAAAAAAGTGAAATATTGTGCACCTATCTGCACTTGCAAAAATGTGGAGCATGTGGGCTGTCTAGGCATATATGTACCTGCATGTGTTTGGAGGTTAAGATGTTAAATTAAAAATTTTATATAATTTTTAAGTAACTATATTTATGTATTTTTAAACATTTTATGTGTATGCGAATGTTAAAATACAATTGAAATTGTTTGAAAAAAAACTAATTTTATGAATACAAGTATAACTTGCAGTAAAGTGTTTAACTTAGCAAGATTAACGCTTATGTCCATAAAATTATTTACAAACAATTTAAATTGCATTTTAACATTTGTATATATATATATATATATATATATATATATATATATATTATAT
>NW_012130118.1:553752-556813 GCF_000143395.1 Atta cephalotes | reverse complement strand
TATTAGTATATATATATATATATATATATATATATATATATATATATTTATATAAGTAGAAAGACGGTGGAAATATGACTGTGAAGATGAAAGGTGATGGAAATATGGTCGTAAAGAGGAAAGGTGGTGGAAGTATAATTGATCAACGTCCACTGTTTTCTAGCGATGGAGAGTAAGTTTAATTTTAGTTTCTATTTCAAGTTTTATTTCATTTTCTTGAGGTTTTAATCAGACATTATACATAGCTATCAATGTGCAATAGATATTTTGTTTTTCAGAACTCTATATATAGTGTGGAAGAATGTCATAAGGGTATACAGCACGCAAACGGGAGACTTTGTGCGAGAGTTTGAGTCCTTGGATTATAGAATTGCTGGAGTAATACCGCATCCAGATAATGTCAGTGTTATTATTGGTTGTACCGAAAATGGCGAATTGTATTTCTGGAATTGCCAGAGTGGAATAATTACTAAGAAATTAGTAAGAGCTTAAAACATTATTTTGTTTGCTAATATTTCTTTTATTTATAAAAGAAACATCCTTAATGTATATTCAAATTATATAATACATGTGTACTTGTTATTAATTTTTAACTCATATATTTGGATTTTTAACTTTGAATTCTTAACTCTTTGATTTTTAAATTAATTTCTTTCTTGTTATTATAAACTTGTAAATATTAAATGACTGTGTGTTTATATTTTTACAGCAATTAAAATTTCTAGCAAATGACAAAGCAAAAATTAAAACTTTTCACATTGTAAAACACAGAACAGTTCAGGGAAACGAAATATGTCAAACGTTAATAACTCATCTCTCTGATTGTGGAAACAAAATATATGTACTTTTATTTGATATAGAAACTGGAACATTTATAAAATCAATATATATCTTGTAAATATTTTTTATTTTTTTCTATTAAATTTTATTTGATAAGTGCATAATTTTTGATAATTTATTATCTACTTTTTTTTAGGACTAAGTCACAAGAGTATTATACTGATATAATTGGGAATCATGGAGAAAATTTAATAGCACTTTTACATGATACAGATTTACATATATTAAATCCAGCTAGAAATTTAGTTGATACAATGTAAGATATTTTGGGAAATGTATAATTATTTATATGTGTATAATAAAATATTATATTTTAAATACTTAATTTTGATATAGGCACAAGACTGGTAAAACTGGTAGAGTACCTACTTGCATAGCAGGACATCCAGAAGAAGAATGTGTTGCTACCGGAGATTCTACAGGTCGTGTATTAGTATGGAGAAGTTTATTCCAGACTAGACCATATACAGCCGTTTTTCATTGGCATACATTACCGGTTACAGAAATAGTGTTTAGCAAGTCAGGTAATAGGCATTGAAAATTTATATTCGCAAAGTATTTTTCATAAAGCAATAATTTAATGGCATGATATAACACATTTCTTTGTTTTACAGGTGGCCATATGTATACAGGTGGTGGTGAATGTGTATTGGTAAAATGGACTTTAGCAAATCCCCAACATAAGTCATTTCTTCCACGATTACCAGCGCCTATTAAACATCTTACTATTGCACCAGATAATTTATATGTTGCTGTATCGACTTTAGACAATGGTAAATTTATTTATTTTTTATCATGAAAATTCGAATTGATATAACAAGTTTGACGACTAATCATGTTTTCACTATAAGGTATTGTTATTGTAAATCCTCAAAGAAAATTAACATCAGTTATACAAAACTTTACGTGGGGCGTTGCTTCGTCATCCAAAGATCTATTTCCTGCGGGACTTATTGTTGATCCAAGAACAGGTAGTCTTGTTCTAAATAGTCGTACTGGACACGTACAATTTTATAATATACATACAAAAAATCTGTTGTACAATGTAAGTAGATTATTGCAAATTAAAAGCAAAGCGATGTAAAAAGAAAATTTAAATAAATAAGTAAAAAATTGATAAATCTTTGACAAATTTTCCAGATTAATATAACTGCTCAAAATTTTCTGACTCAAGAACGTGATGTAATTATTGTAAATACAGAAGTTACAAAAATAGCTCTAAATCATGATGGTACATGGATGGCAACAGTTGAAGAACGAAATGATAAAGTTTCATCTATAGAAGTTAGATTAAAATTCTGGCTCTACGATTTGAAAAAGCAAATGTAAATATATATAAATTTTATATTTGTTAGAACACTGCAATATCAATATATAACTTCACTCAACATTCTAGATTTATATTAAATACATCCATTGAATTACCTCATGAAAATGGAATAAATGCATTACATTTTCAACCAGATACGACATTTGACGATGGAGATTGGTTAGCTGTTACCACTGGGAGAGATAATAAATTTAAATTATGGAATTTGAGAAAATCGTCCATTGTAGAAGGTACATATATCTAATTATCTATTTTGTATAATAAAATAGTTTCATTAAAATTTAGTGAAATGTATGTATATTATTATTTGTCATAATTATATTTATTATAGATAAAAAACAAAACATTGGTATTGTTACGGAGTTGGAGACTATCGCAATCTAGCTGCTACAGATGCTGGTTTTTCAGTTGATGGTTCATTATTAGCTGTTGGTTTTAATTCTACCTTAACTTTATGGCTGCCCGAAACTTGCGAATTAAAATCAAGTCTTACACATTCTCAGTATAATGAACCAATATCGTAAGAAAAATAAAATATAACTATTTTAATAAGTACATTAGCTAAACATTGAAAGCGATCGTTTATAAAAGCATAATTGTAAAATGTTTACAATAGACGAATAGAATTTGGCAAACACGAGGCTTGTCATCTTGTTGTGGTTGTGTCTCAGCAGCATATAACAGTTTGGAATATTTTAACTCTTGCTATAACATGGAGTGTACCTTTGAATGTCGTGAGTCTCACATGTGACTTAAAATCTACATACATGGCAGCATTTACATCTGACAATTCATGTATGCTATACAGTATATAAATTCCTCTTTATTATATACTATTTATTTTAATATATTATTTTATATATATATATATATATATATATATATATATAT
>NW_012130118.1:541601-549410 GCF_000143395.1 Atta cephalotes | reverse complement strand
ATACATGGTGTTTGAAAAATAATGATAAATCTTCTATAGGAGTAGAATGGACTAAACTGAGAAGAAAAGTCCTCTATCTATTTGCAATTTTTGCAATCTCTTTAGTCCTGTTGCTCGTGTCTGAACGTGGTTCTCTCATATGCCTCTGGTATGCATGCTGGTACACAGTTTATACGGGACTTACAGTTTAACATTGATTTCGAATAACGAAGTTTTTGTTTAGAGAAGTGTTCTTGACAAGGATACTCTCGGTGAGTTGTCGCTTCCTTTCGAAAACAAAAAACGAGTGAAAATATTTTGATTTTACTGAGAAAAACCCGGGATCTCTAGCATAGCAGACCAATGCGCTGTCTACTCCGCTACATTCGCTTTCAATTTTCGCAATAATTAACAAGGTATCAATTGCTAAAAGTTACCGAAAATTGGTCTTCAATAATTTTTTTACTCAAATACTTTCAGAAATTTTTTCAGAATTTTTTATCAATTTTTTAGTATTGCATTTTCTTCATTTTTAACAATATGAGAAAATACGGTATTAAAAAATTTTGAAAAAATTCTAAAAAAATTCTTAGAGCTCTATGAAAAAAAGTAAACAATTTTTGTCTCTTGCAGTTTATCTTTTATTATTAAAGTTGATATTTGAGTAAAAAATGAAGATCAATTTTTGACAATTTTTAGCAATTAATATTTTGTTAACTATTGCGAAAATTGCAAAATGATAGAGGACCTTTCTTTTCAGTTTTTAGTTTATTTTATGCAAAAGATTTATCATTATGTTTCAAACATGTATATATGTAGATATATGCAGATAAAGGATTCAAAATAAAATTATAAAGTATGATATTTTTCTTATCATGATTGTCAGTCGCACTTAATGCAGATTTCTTCGATATAAAAACTAAATTCTAAATTCTTTTTCTAACATAAATGCTTTTATGGATGTCTCTATATAATTTAATTTAATATGTTTAAATTTTATTTAAATAAACTTAAATTTATTTAATTTAATGAGTTGAAACGGAGTGTTCTGCACGATTGGACGACGAAATTTGCCATAATGTATTGCCAATCGTGGATCATATTGAATGTCCATTTGTCAGTGTCTTCTTCCTGAGCGATAATTCCGACAGCGACGGACAAAATCAAACTTTCTATAACGGAGACAATGCCATTGTGGAATCTGTCTCATGTTCTCGATCGCCTGCAAATTATATAGCTTAAACAGAATTATTAGGATTACTGTGAACAAAAGACTGAAAAATTACCAGTGCGTTAGAAATTAATGAAAGTGAATAGAAGCGAATAGAAGGAAAAAAATTGTCTAACATAATGACCGACCGCATTAATCGAAATCAGGTCGAAACTACTGACAATGAGAAGGTTTAAATTATTGACATCTTGGCGAAAAGTCTTCCTGTTTACAAGATCACGTACCACCTACGACTCCAATATGGTTGGACACATCATCGCATTCTCAGACAAATAAAGATTAGTTTAACGAGGACCGTTCAATGACCAATGTCCACTTGTACTTTCGACATCCCACGTGCTTACAATAGAGAAAAATATGAGTTGCATTTCTTATAATTGATGCTCAGCGAGAAAAGGAAACGTTATGTTTGTGCGTCATTTGTGTCTTGTACATCAGCAAAATCCCGTGATTTAAAATCGGTAAATCGTATAATTTTCAACTATATCATTCTCAATATTAGTATCGACTCCGACGAGATATCGCATACAAAGACACTTACTGCTTCGCTGTTGCTGGCGGGATATCCCAAGGCGATCACTGCGAGTAATAGTGTTGTAAATAGGTACGACATCAATTTTAACGCAGTTAGCTTCATTCTTAAAACCGGCTTTTGTTCCGGTGAAATAAGAATGCTTAAGAAGGTCTCGATTCTGGATTTTTTTGGGGTTCTTTCCAGCCTATTTCGTTTTCTCGATTAATCGGATCCCTCTTCGAGTTCTTCCCGAACAGTTTCTTCCTTCAGTGAAAAATTCAAATTAATCGAAATTTATCTGCATCAAAATGTTCCACAGAGCTACGTCAAGTGGTCATTACAATTTTTTATCAATGCGTGAAGTCGATGAATCAACACAATCCAACGCGAAGAAGATAGTAGACGAAAAAATATTTTATAGTCCTTATAACAATCGGAGAACACAGGGCAGACCCTTCATGTGTGTTTCAACGCTCCGCGAACGACTGGCTTTCAGCAGAAGTCTCGCCATGATTTAATATAGAGACTCCCACCCTCTCACGGCGTTCTAGTTGTCCCTTTAGGACGACTGAATAACAGGAAAACTTCGCTTGGAAATCCTGTGCTTCATGTCACAATCGTTGTATTGCGAGCTCTATTGCTTCGGCACCTATTCATATTCTTACGTGTATATATATATATATATATATATATTTTAGTTTATTTTGACGGCGTTATCACAAAGTCGTCTTTTCTTTGTGTGGGCGGAAAGTTGGCCTGGCAAATTGAACAGTGTGAGGTAGCGTTGTATTGGAAAAAGCAGATAAGGGCAAATGTAACATGCATTCGTATCGAATAATTAATCCGACGTGTCGAAAATAAATTCGAGAAATATCTCATCGAGAAATTTATCGAAAGTAGTTACACGCGAGACGTAAAGTATTCTACTGCTATAAAAAATGTACGCGTTAAAAGCTTCGTCCGTTTATTCTTATTAAAACACCCAGGATTTTAATTATCATTTTGAGATTTGAAGTGCATGTTCTTGAAAATTGCGTGATCATTGTGTCATCAACTTGTTATGATGTGCGCTGTAACAAGGTGTTATCTTTTTAATTATCTTAATTAAAACATTTTACTCGGAGCATTGGAGAAATATTTTGTGACAAAATTAATCAAAATGAGAAAAAGTTTATAATATTTCATAACATTTGAATTGAATAATCTATTGTATGTATTTATGATTTTTTATGTCCAAAGATAGATATCTGAACATCTTCATGATCATTTAATCAAGTCAGTTTCAAATTTTATCTAATTTATAAATCTAGTGATATCGCATGATTTCAAATTATACCACATCAAAAATGTATTATGGAAAAGAATGAAACATATGATATTGAAACAGTCGAAATGACTTCCAAATGACTAACAAATGACTAACAAAATCCAGGCAAAGTAAACGTCACAAAAAATTACTTTACGATTATCCGAATATGTAAAAATGGTGAAGTTTGTATTTCGCTTAATTTTCAAAATATTTCATCACATCGATTACAATAGGACACCTTGGCACGTTGCGAAAATAGCAAACGTTGTTGCAGAATTGTCTGAGATTGCTTGCAAATGTAAAACCAGGCCAGCAGGAAAACAGTCTTATCTTCTTCGCCGACCGTCTCGATTGTTGCGATTGATACCTACTAATAAAATGCCACACCGGTACAGAGGGCAAAGTTTAAATCAATCTGTCTCATTGACACATCACTACCAACATTTTATAATGATATTTTACGATTACTATACTTTTTACACTATACTTTATATTTTACACTATACTTTTAATTTTTTTTAATTTGTTAGCATTTTATATTTATCTAAATTAATTTACGAATTTCTTATTTTATTTTTTAGTTTATTTATATTCTTAATCTATTGATGACTTCAATATTTATTTATACTTTTAACAAAAGAACGTCTTAAATTACAAAAATATGAAAAATTAACGTTATCAATTGAAAGATCACGTTTGCAATAAGTTCTAGATGGACTAATTCTAGATGGTCAAATCTTAATAGTTAAAATCCTATGGATTCTATACTTAGACCGAAATATTTGACCATTTTAATTTAGACACAAAATATTTCGAAAATGCATTTAAAAAAAAAAATATTTCAAATAAAAGTTGTTTGAAGAGGATTATCAAATAAACTACTTAGATCTTGGATTCAAGGCTTATTTCGGGCATAATAAAGTCTAAGGTGATTTTGTTTTGATAGAAAAGTCTATTATAGATTCGTATATTATAGAAAAAAACAAGGAACTTTTGTTTCTTGTTTTTCACTAAATTTTTCATTAAATCTCCTTTAATAGACGCAAAATAGTGCTCAAAATTCTTATCTTGAAATACATATCGCTCAATGAAGGCAAGACTAGCGGACAATTTTTTTTTATATATTGAAATAAATTGCCTTTATTGGCCTAATTGTTCGCTAGTCCTGCCTTTGTTGGCCGGTATGTATTTCAAAATAAGAACTTTGAACATTATTTTGCACTTATTAAGGGAAATTTAGTGAAAAATTATTAAGAACAAATTTCTTTATTTTTTTTTTTCCATATAGAATACGAATCTGCAATAAAATGTAAGCGCTCCTAGAAAAAAAATTTGAGCCTTATTATTGGGCCAAATTTCAAAGTGGGCCCTAAATTCGAAATGTAAATAGCTCATTCTGACGGCTCTCTTCAAACTCTACAACTTTTATATGAAATATTTGTTTCAAAAATACATTGTTCTCGAGATATTTTGTTTATTATAAAAAAATTATAATGTAACAAATTTATAATTTTTTTAAATATATTAATAATTTGCGTTCTAATTACTGTGCCGTTACTTTCATTTGCCACATTATTATTATTTTATTATCGAGAGATTGTTCTATATATTTATTTTAGATATTTGTCTAAATTAAAATGAGCAAATATGTTTCAGCCTCGAATACAGAATTCGTAGGATCCCAAGGTTTGATCATCTAGAATACCTACTTCAGGTGTAATTTTTCGATTAATAATATCAGTCTTTTAATATCATTTTTGCAATTTGGACTGTGTAAGACATCCACTAATTATAGTCTATTAAAATATTTGTACTAAATGAAAAGGCTAGACATGTTTTTCTACGCTAAAAATAGCGGTTTTGCACTTAAAAATAAAGAATATCTTCTTTCCTTATATTTCACATATTGTTATACGCAAGTATTTTAATAAGTACTTTATGAATAACTGCGTCACACGTCATAAACATCAGACTTTACGTAATTGTCTTGATTATAGTGATAATAAGCTATATTCTGACCATCTCAGTCATTTTTCGTATGAACAGTTTTGCTGAATATTGTCGTCATGATTCTTTGAAATTGATCGATGATCGCGTCATCCTGAAATGAGAAATGCCAAATAATATAGATATAGGCTAAATACATCATATGTACATCATAGGCTAAATACATCATATTGTCAGTAATTATTGCTACTTGTGAGAGATAAAAACATTTTTCTTTGAAATATTTTTAAAGGAGTACTAAATCTGCATAATTTTTTGAATTAATGTATTATTTAAAGTATTCATTTATTTGAAAGAAAACCTCTCCTCTGCTGTACTTAATAATATAACAATATAAACTTGTTATTAAACTTGTTATCAAACAGCAGATATTTATCAACAAAATTAAAGTGCATTTTAACTTTTCGACTATAATACATATATATATGCGCATTTGTCACTAAAGTTACGGAGAATATTCGTGTGGGTTGCAACAGACGAATCAACCTAGATCTGAAGTAGAAGATTGCAGGAATTGCACAAATTTCACTTGGAGGTGTGCTGTGTGTCAGCTTTAAAACTAATTAACCAGTCATCTGACAGACCGATTGTCACAAGTACCGCATACGTGGCAAACTTTGCCACGTACTTTTGAACTTATCTCGCGACCGAAGCGTTCTATTAATGGTTTTTTTTATCGATAGTTTCACAGTATATTCGCTTACAATCGCTTAACATTTATCATCGTTCTTGTTTTTCAGTTACTTAGCGTTCCAGCTCACACTTTGCCACCAATGAGATTGTTGTGCACGTCATTTATTTTGTCGCTGGCACAACAACCATTAAAAAATCAGAATTCAAGAAATGCTGAAAACTCTAGGTATACAGAATAAACTTGTGCAAGTTACATTTGTTAAAGTTGTCAGATTTTATTACTTTGCTTTATGTGAATAAACATTGTGTATATATATTTATTCTTTTATAATTTTCAGAGATAGCGATGACGATAGTCAGGACAATGCTTCAGATGTAAGTGATATCGAGGTATTACCGCCGTCGAAACCTGTGATCACGTCGACGAATGAGAAAGAGGATATGGATGAAGATGCAAACGCACAGCTTATCAGTCATGACTGGTCTTTCCTATCTGCTATATTTCCCGATCAAGCTAACATTCTTTGATTCATGTAAAAATTATTGTGCGAACTATGATGGTAAGATAATAAAATTATCGATTATTGATCAATACATCTCTTGTAAAATAAAATATATAAAAGACATACAAAGTATAGCGATGAAACGTTAATAAAATTTGGATGCGTGCGAATCAACTATATAAAGTATATACCTAATTTAATTAAGATGGTTTCGGTAATTGGTCTAATCGTGAAGCAAGTTCGGCAAGTTCGATGACAGCTTCGCTGATCCTTTTATTATAAACCGGATCTTTCTTCATGTTTGAGAGAACAAACTCTTTCTTGTCTCGAAAATAGAATTTGACGTAAGACGCCGGATTGTTCATTAATTGCGCGGCAAGATTATCGTTCATTAAAACCGTAGGAAAGAAGAATACTGTGGCAATAACGGCGCCTAGACGTTGTTCCTCCATACCTTCGATTAGTTCTGACCATGAGGGTATTTGCACACGGATTTCATGCATGTTCAGAGTCTCTTGCAACGTGTCATAATAATGACGCAACATCGTGCTCTCCCAAGTCTCTCGGAAGTTCCGGTCTGTGCACAGATACAATAATTGTGCTACGTCGTGCGCCAAGGGAGAATATCTCAATAATTGGAAGTCTACCAGCAAGCATTTAGGAGGCACGTCGTTATTGAAGAGAAGATTGTTAGCCCAAAGATCCCCGTGACTAACTACGTTCGTCTTTGTGCACGATGGCTTTATACTATGATGTATCTCTTCGCAGACCGAACGTATCAGATCGGGATCATATCCCAAACGTTCGGCTATAACTGCGGCTACATCGATGCCTGATTGCATCCATTCCCATGTCATTCCTTCGTGAGCGTAGCCTCTCTCCACGAAGGCGTCAGGATACAACCGGTTGAGAGATGTACCGAGACGAGTTTCTGCCAGCAAAGAAGCGGCATGCATTCGTGCGAGAGCACTTAAACCCGCACATATTAGTGACTTGTCGAATAATTTGTCCCGTATCGAGTAGCCTTTACCACTTAATTCCTCAAAAACTATCGAATCGCTCTTTACTTTGTAGCACATCGCCGCCCATGGTTCTCCGCAATATCCTTCGAGAAGTAATGGCATTATGACGCTATAAAACGTTGTTTCTTGCTTGAAGACACCCTTTTTTATAATGTAATCGGCTGAATCGGGCAGATCATAAGGTACGGCCTTGATAAAAAATGAAAGAGTAATGGTTTCCTTTTTTCTCATAGCTATTATATCGAGTCGATAATGAGAGCTGAGATATCCGAGCCTGCCGTTGGAGTACGGTCGAATAGCGTATTTTATTAGATTGGTGTCATTACTCAGCGCGCGTTTTGTTATCTCCTTCACTTCTTCAAAAGAGAACAATTTGTTAATATTATTATTCTTGGTGACATTGATGGTTTCCATTTTTAAGATATTCTTTTATTCGCCGTATCAGATAACTATGTTCTTTCCGTAAACGATACTTTCGGGTAATTGAGAATATCGGGACAATCGGTTCATCTTTATATACTCGTTGTATACATGTCGAGGATGCATTATATTTACTTATTTATCAACCGATTCTGTTGCACATATATATATATATATATATATATATATAT
>NW_012130118.1:531035-537214 GCF_000143395.1 Atta cephalotes | reverse complement strand
GTGTGTGTGTGTGTGTGTGTGTGTGTGTGTGTGTGTGTGTGTGTGTGTGTGTGTGTGTCTAAAAAACGCCTCGGGATATTGTCGGCTTTAATGGCTCGAGCATAAAAAGTCAGAGAAAACGTAGCTAGAAAAAACAAAGCTTTAACATACCAGTTCTTTCTCTTAACTATTCTATCACAGTTCTTTCAGATACATTTTGTTTATTTTTTTTTCTCTTCTGCTATTGTAAAGCACGAGTGTTCTGAAAATGACGGTATCAAGGAAAATAGTTCTGATGATAAAATAATGATTCCGGTGATGTATAAACTCGGAAAAAATTCAACTTTTATATTCGATGAGATTTATAGCATAAAAAAGAAATCGCTAAATAGGTAACAAAGCATCACGTGATGTTGCTGAGTTCACCCGAGCGAATCTCTTCCACTATTTTCTTGTGAAACAAGAAGAGCCAATTTGCCGCACTTTGAATATTAGTTCATGCAACCGTGTAACACTGATGATTCTATAAACCCGCTAAACTTGCGGGGAAATATTCGAGTTGAGCGGAGGCACTTTACGGAACTTTAATTATTGCTCGAAGACATTCGAAGTGACTGACATGAAGTGTATGCATAATTGCGTTACCATTTGCCATCCAACGATTCCGATATTCGAATATTATAGTTCCTATAATGTAATCCTGTAATCTAGTGTGGAAACAATTCTTCTGTAGAACCTTTCTTTTATTAATAATAGAAATTTGCTTAAATAAGAAATAATGAATCATCTATTAAAATATTTGTATCTTATTTTAGTTAAAAAATCAGTTAAATATTATTATATCAAGAATTTATCACAAAATTATTATTGTCAAAAGTGTATCATTATGATTCTTCCTAAAATGACCTTTACTTGGTATCATATTTAATCTATTATGATTTTATGTTCTACAGCTGGTAGAATAACAAGTCATCAAATTGAAATAAATCGTTATTGATTGAAAAATGACTTCCAGAGTATGTTTAAGACGATATATTAGCGCTGTTTGTGTTATTCTTTATCTTTGTTTTACGAAACTAAAGAATAATAAAAATATATAATAAAAAAATTTTATTTATATTAAAAATGATCCATTTAAGTTCTTGTTAAAATTTCATGTTAAGTTTTTAATATACTCTGATGTTGATTTATTATTGTAATCACGTTGTTTAAATGTTTATGTTAAATTGATATTCAATTTCTTAGTGTCAAAATAATATAATTATGATAATAAATAACATAAGAATAATGTGTTTCAAATGTAAATTCTAAGATGAATAAAATCCATGTTAATTTAATGTTTATCATAAATATTAATTTTACTGAAAAGCTATACTTCCACAATTTGCTGACAAATTGTGTCAATATTTTCTGTTGATTTTTTAATATGTTACTTTCCAACTTATTCATCATCTTGTGCTAAATAATAAAAGCCTTTAAGTGATCCATCGGGACACGTGAACTATATTAAATTTGTTTTAAATTTAATACAAATTTTCCAACTGTGTATAATTCCCGTGTTTCTTCATCATAAACATTGTTGCAACCCTCTATTAATCTTCTGCAGAGTTGATCGAGAGAAGTTTGTAGGCCAATCCTTTTGGGGTTGTTTTAATCGACGAGGGCGTCGTCGTCGTCATCGTTGACGACGCCGTCGCGTCGATGGGGACTATATTCATTGCCGCCAGTTTCTCGGCGGTGGCGGCGCGCGCACTTCGAGTCACGTTTGGTTCGCGCCCGCTCGAGAAGGAGTTTAGTAGCAGCTGCGCGTCCGCGTGCCACGCGAACTGTGAGTATATTTACCATTCGGTAGCAACGTCTGTCAACCGTCGGCCGTCGATCGCCGGTAAGAGTTAAAGTCTTTCTTTATTTCTACGTAAGAATGAAGGGTAGCGCGGAACGAAGGACAGACGGGCGAGTACGCGCCGTCTGAACGGTCTGAACTTCGCCGCGAGTCACCGCGAGACCGGCGAGACTCGCGCGAACGTGGCCGCGAGTATACCGCGAGGGCGGAGTGTTTGCGCGCGCGCGCGCGCGCGCGAGCGCGAGGCGGATACGTCGTTTTATGCGTAAACGCGCACGGTATCATCAAAACGCACTTCGTGAATATACAACATCGATCTAGAAAAAAAAGAAACGGAGCAAAGGACAGATCATCACGTGTCCGCGACATAATTACGCTTGTTATCGCGCATCGTGATACGCGGGACAACGAGAAGTTCGCCCAAGCGGAAAAACTCAAGGTACGTTACTCTACTACATACGATCTTGCCCTTTTCTTGGCCGCTTCATTGGGACGGAAAGTCCTTTAACCATTTGTCGAGATAATACTTTTTTTTTTTAGATAGATAACATGTCTCTGCGAACAATAGCGATTTTTGCGGCATCATAATAACTTGGATGTTGTAAAAAGTCTCTAGATATTCTTAAAATAAGGTATTCATAATCTTTGTTCTTATTTCAAGATCATCTTAATGTTTTAAAATGACAATACCTGTTATTGATTTATAATGCTAATTCTATGATTGATTTATGACAGCTTAAGACGCTCTTGGACATAAGAACCGATCTAAGAGGCTTCGAAGTCTCGGCGCGAAATAATTATATTAATTCACCCTAAATGAGTTTTATCTTTGATTTGTGTCATCGTTTAAGTACAAGGTCTGTTCTTGTTTACACTCATCCCCGTTTCTTTTCTTTTCAACGCTCATCGAGTATAATATATATATATAATTTTAAGTGCAAAAGTTTTGGAGGATTTCGAATAACGTGAACAGAGATTAATATTCGCTTTGAATAGCTGATAGCAGTGCTTTTTTTTCATTTCTGATGCTACTGAATTTGCAAAGTTGGTATTATCGTTTGCTATGAAGCGCGCCAAGTTCTCACCGTTCTTGGTAAAGATCGCATAAACACCAGGGATTCACGTTTAAGATTTAAGCTTACGCTAACGAATCTCACAAACGAGTAAGTATTCCCATCTATAAAGGAGACATTACGACTTTCTCTTTCCTTCGAAGATTTGAAGAGAAAGTCGAGAAATTAAATTTGCATCCTCCGAGCTAAGCGAATTAGTCGAACGATTAAAGGTTAGGAAGTCAAGGAAGATCTCGAGTATTTCCAGGTAATAATTAAAGTCCCGCGGGGTGCCTCGCCGAGTTTGAGTACATATTCCTCTTAGCTAGTATAATCGGGGATTATCACAGGTGAACGGCTGTGTGCGCTAATATTCAAAGTGCAGCAAATCGCGGGATCGATCGAACCGAGAAACAACGTATATGCGGTAATCGCGAACGCGCGTTATTTAGCGCAACGTTTGAGGACTTTGCCGATCCGATCGCATTTGCAATCCTTGTGCATTCGATAGCAACAACATGCCCCACAGAGAATGGCTTGGCGCGGCGGATATCAGCGGACATAGTCATCGGTGACCGCAGAAGCGAGCATTCATTCGGGAACTAGGCGTAGATCGCGTAGGATTGCTTAGCCACGTACGTCCCTGGTGAGTACGTGTCCTTGCCGCGTGGATGAAATTATTCAAATGGTAGCCAGTGTGCAATTACCGTGCGAATACGGGCGGCAGCAGCTCGGAGATACGCGCGAGAGATCGTCATTCGCATAGGATTCGAGATTCATGTCGAAACGAGCCCTCGACAAATTTATCAGGGTCTGTGAGGGTCCTATGTATTAATCTTGATGATTTAAGCTCGAAGCCAAACAGTCACGACTCTCGAGATGTGTCTGTAACATTAATGCAAGACCATTTAGAACTTGACTCCTGCACACTCTAGGAGTCTTAAATAATTCCTTCGATTCGAAACCAGATAGCCGAACACTTGTGTTTGTGAAACTTATAAATGGAATCCGTTGAACCTTCGATGTGCTGCCGAGAGCTTTGATAAATTCTCTCTTCAGAATTAAATAGCTGCACGTTCGCGATACATCTGTAGAAATGTATGCCAAATTAGTTCGTAAATGTGTCCTTCCAACTTTTGATAATTATCATGTGAGTGTACTGAGAATTTAAATTAAATTTTCTCAATTTAAAATATTGTCTCTTCGATAATATAACAAGGAAATCGAGAGAGCTTAATAACAATCAGAAGCTCGAAATGTCAAGATCATTAAGGAACTGATCAGTTTTTCAGTTCTCAGAAATAATGATTTACCTCTGCTGTAACTTTAATGCGTAATGAGTCGTTATTAATTCTTTTTTTACGACTCAAATATCGTTTTAGAAGACACTAATCTCTAAAATCATAATAGCCAGATTTATCATATCTCTGATAATCCTGACGTGAATAATCATAGCAAAGCAATAACTCTCGCTAAGAAATACGTTTACCATCCATTTGAATTTATGTTTCACGTCGCATGTAAGCTTTTACGCAATCATATATTTTGGAATTTCCGAAATATGAAATATCCGAATAATATGAAGATCGCATTTTAACGTTAAAATAAAATTAAAATATATAATCACTGTAAATTCATATAGAAAGCCAAAGATTAAATGGATCTTCATTAAAATGTCGTCAATCAAAATATTGTTCGCGAGTGTGGTTTTTCCAAATTTAATATCACTGTAGAAAATACGATATATTTTCGCGATATATGTGATGATTTTTATACACTTATTTTACTCTATGTTATCATTTTTATATAATTCAGCCAGCCAAATCTAGTGTTTGCATATATTTAGCGTGCTAATATAAAATAAGCTCGCATCATAAATCATGATTTAACACTTTAGTTTATATTCGTATCATACATTTAGTGCTAATATGGCTATCTACTTTCGATCTGTCGTAATAATGCGGTAGCAGATACGATCTTTACATAGGACAAAGAAAATTCAGCATCAGTGATGGCTACATTTAGCGCTAAATGCAGAATACGAATATAGGTCGCCTTGTCTCTGATTAGCGGTGCATTTAACGCTTACCTGGTCATGCAATTCAAAATTCCATTTGAGTAATATGAAGATCGCGTTAATCCTTCTAGTTAAATATGAATGAGAGATGATTTCAAAATGTTGTAACCGTTTGACGGAGATGTAGATTTAATAGATGAAAGTGTAAAGCGATTATGTATCACGAGTGAGATGTTCATTATACATTAGAAATATTCTCTCAGTTGAATTAGAAGAAATTAGTAAAACTTTAGTTTACTAATTTAATTAATTAATTTAATAAATTGGTTAATTTATAAAGGGAGAGATGAACTCCTTAATTTTCAAAAAATTAGCTTGAAAGTTTTGAATTTTTTTTATTTTTCTCTAATTGTTTTCTATCTATTTCAGTTCTTTTATATAACAGAATTGATTTATCTTTTTAATAATTAAAATAATTAAAAAATAATTAAAAAATAATTAAAATAAATTAGAATAAAATTATATTTATTATAAATTGGATATTTAATAATAAAATTGGATTTAATTCTTGTGCATTTTGCATAGGAAATTAAAGTGATTATTTGTCTAATTCTTTGTGATGGTAGTAGGTGTCGAGAGCGGGAAAGGATAGAAAATTCAGACAATTTCAATCTAATTCTTCATGTCGCCGATTACAAATTCAATTTCATAAAATGAATTCTTGTTCGCAAGTTTCCTGTTCCAATTAATTGCATTTCTTAGCTATATATATGTTCGCCTTAAAGAAAGAAGTAGCATTCTGCTAAGATTCACGCATATAAATTAGATAACTTGGCTTCATACTAACTATATTAAAAAAGTGCATTAAAAATTTAAATATTCAAGCATGCAAATAATATAGTGGGTATTAAACAGACGCTTTGTTTTTTCTATGTTCTGTGCATTTAGCTTTTCACACTTTTTACACCTTTCTTAGTTTTTCTTTTCTTTTCTTCACCTACAGCCACTTTGAATATACACTTATCTTATTTGAAATGCAAAAAGTCTATTTGGAAAGTACCTAGAGCTGAAAGAAGTCGATTTATACTATTTCAAGAAACTTTGTTACGAGCATGGAATAACTTAGTTTGAATTTACAATTAATTATGTAGCTGTCATACATATGCACGTATTTATCAGTTTTGCGAAGGAACGTTCATTGTGCAGAAAGAGAAAAAAGAAGGAAGCGAGAGGAGGAGGAGGGGGAGAGAGAGAGAGAGAGAGAGAGAGAGAGAAGAGAGAGAGAGAG
>NW_012130118.1:507819-531015 GCF_000143395.1 Atta cephalotes | reverse complement strand
AGAGAGAGAGAGAGAGCGAGTTATCAGGGGCGTTAGTCCCTGTTATGTCGCGCATTCTTAATTTGGTTTCATCAGAACGATAATAATAATAGGTACACATTTTTGTGTCAGTTGTCTTAACACGGGATAATTTTTAATTTGACGAACTCGGAGATGAATAATATTATGTTTGAATGGGATGTAAGGTGACAATTCATCTTACCGATAACAAACATGTCAGCGTTAAGATGGATTGCATCCACATTCAATTGTAATATTATATGTCATTATTTGATATGAATAATTGACGAGCAATTTCTTTGATATTTCTACGATGTATTTCTTGTTGCGATGAATATTCAATGAATAGTTAATGGGAAATCAATTTATTGCCGGTAATTGAATAGAACGCATCACGCGGTAAATTAAACAAGCAAATCTAATTAGATAATATCGAAATTCTAAACATATTAGATAACATTATATTGTTTAAAGTGATATATATATATTTTTATAATTGATAATTTGCTTTGGTGCTATAACGAAATGACAGAAATCTAATTTTATATTGTTTTTCATGATTCAACAATTTGTGAAAAAGTTTTATAATAAATGCGAACACTTTCTTGTTTTGACTCTTGCAGTATTTTTAATTCTTATAATACGTCGCGTGGATATATCATATATTAATAAAAATGCACGATTTGACCATGACTTTTTGATTTAGTAAAAATGTATGTTTTAAACAATCAACAATAAATTTATTGCTATATTATACTCAAATACTGTCCAAATATTTGCCAACATACTTTCTTCGCTTGCGCGAACATTGATCGATGTTTTAAACGATGACCTTTGACCAAAAGTATCAGCACTATATATATATATATTTGCATATAAAATATTCCAGAGGTGTTGGAGTAGTTCCGCGCAATTGCGTTCGTAATGTCTTCGCAAGATGGGTAAAATATGGTCGCTCATATTTTACGATCGACGCTTTACGCGCGTTATGACATATGCTTACATGTGCGCGCGTACAGTTTATGTTCGCGGGAGAGAAAGAAAAAGAAAAAGAGACGTACGGAGAAAGACAGAGAAACTACCATTTATCTCTCGACAATGAACAAAAACAGAATGAACAAAAGCGAAAAGCGAGATCAAGTTCTCTGAAGATTTTCACCGTCATTGCCATCGCCGTCGTCGCCATCGTCGCCGTCTCGTCTCATCTCATCTACTTTTTCCTCGTAATGTCGTATGCGCGACTAGCTCAAATCCATTTATATCGATGGGCCTATCGCGTGTATCGGAAGGACCTTCGACCGATGATGTGATCGATGTAGGACGTCTGATGCCTTACAGGGCGTGCATCCGAGCGGAGCGAGTGAGCATAAGGGAATACATGCTCCTCTATACCTCGTTCCTCGTCTCTCATCCCTCTTCTGCTCTGCACGGTTAATGGCCACGTCGTCGAGAGCATTATCGAGTGACCTTCCTTCTCGGCCTCCTCTTCGGTCTTCGCTCTTCGCGAATGTACGTTCGCTCACGTGTATACCTATATAAATGAACATTATACCCTGTAGCTCAGGTCGTAAAAGCGAAAAATCTAATATTGTTCGGTAGCTCGTGATAGTTGCGTATGTCGAACAATATCGAAGTGACAATCGAAAAGAAGTTATAAATTCTGATACGCGCATAAATTCTGATACAATGTATAGAGAAAGGTAAAACTATGATTTCCATGTGTTTCATTTCTTTTTTCTAGATAATTACTTGGTATGCAACGTAACATTTTTGACTTTATTCCCATGAACTATTCAAAAGCTTTATGTTTTTTTTTTAGACCATTTTTTAAATAGAATAAAATACAACTTCTATCGTGTTTCTTCCTGCTGCATAGTACGGATTGAATATACTGATGAATATTTATTTGTATTCATTTTCATTTGTGTGACAAAGGTAATGAATAAATACAAATGCGTTTCAAGTATACGTTTTTTAACTCTGTATGTTCAATGATAGTTTTTCATATTTCACTTATAAGTGCATAATTTTGCATATTTGACTTGTACACATAATATTTGCATATTTACTTATTCCTGGTTAGATTTAGCAATTTTGCTTTTTTCGCAACATGCTCCTTGCAATATATTAAAATGTTTTTTTTTCTTTATAAGAATACATTTACATGTAAATGGAATAATTATTCAAAAATATTTTCTAAAATTTTTGAAATAGAAGAATTTCGAAGACACTATTTCTTATTAAATATTTGAAACGAATTCGACAGTTTAATACAATACATAAAATATTCACTATAATATTCACTATAATTTCATATTGATATCGAATTGCATGAATGCTTTTTTAAATCACGTTAAATGATTTTGACAGTATATGCAATGAAGTATATCCAAGAGTACATTAATTGAATGACCGCGTCGTACGAATCACTTTTGTAATTATTTTTAATTCGTAATTCAACACGTTTTTCTTTTCCGTGAAAATGGCATAAACAATTAATATTATGTACATATGAATCATACATTTGTATTATGACCAATATTACTATAGTTTATAGTAAATAGTATGTCTCTCATAGCATGGCTTTTGCGTATTCCCTGATATGAATAGTCTAGCTAGAATTTAGCTCAAATGGAGTCGATGCAGAGTAAATATGTAGGAGACAGCATACCAAATACAAATTGAGTTCTGATACGATTGCCGTATGATACTTGTATACAACGGTGTATAGACATGATACATTTGTACTCTGAATATGTATTTGCACGCGAATCGTATCAATCCAGTCGAACAGCTCCAGTGAAATTTTCTTTATGGCCCGAAACGTATCGCGCAAGAGCGAGAAATACATTTATCATTTCCCATCAGTTATAGTTATTTTAAACAGTGTCACGTTTCAATCTTTATTGATTATTAATCGGATTATTATTATATTATATATTATATTATTATTATATTATATATTTTACCTAATTTTTATCTATTATTTTATTATTATCATAATATTTATTATTATCATAATTATTATTATCTATTTACTATTCAATAAAAGACATCAGAACGAGACTTATTTCCTTTTTTAGACGCTGAAATCTGATTTTCAAATTGTTCAGAATTTGAAGAAATTTGCAATTCATTTTATAAAAAAGAACATATTGGAGAAGTTTTATTGCAATTAAGTATTATGTTGTTAGGACTTTCAATCTTCAAAAAGATTTTTTTAGTATCGGCTTGATGATTAATAAGATATTTATGGTTAAATATGGAGTTTATTGTGGAAAAGTGAATTAGATAAATTGACAATTTATCAAATAGCTTTCAATTATGTTTAATTGAACATAAAGGTTCTTAAACCGCTGATGTTAAATCGACAAAATTATGAACAAATTGTGACATTTATACATTTTACAACACTTTAGTTCTCAAGTTTTGATATTCGTTATATTGAGGTCTATAATTTTGAATTTGTCGATTTTAACATTGGATTTATATTAAACGGCAGAAAAGTGTTTAAATAAATATAATTGAAAGCTATTTGTTAAATCATCAGTGATTGAATTCACAGCTCTTCCGTAATAGATCCATATTTAACTATGAATAGTTTATTAACTATAACAGATATTAAAAAATCCTTTTGAAGGCTTGGTAAATTTTGATTTACCAAGGTTTCAAAAGGATGGCTTTTGAAAGTCCTGGTAAATTTTGATTGAAATATAATTTTCCTAGTCACATATCGTAGTTATAATATGACAAAATATATAAAAATAGTCTTTTCTATAAATTAAATTGCCGATCTAAATACTTAATAATTTTTTTAAAATTATGACTTGATTCGTATCTAAAAAAATTATAAGAAGTGACTCATCTTGTTCCAATGTTCGAAAAAGTCTTTTTTATAGTTTATAGAATAGTGCATATGTCATTTTATATTATTACCTAATTATTATTATGAATTTATCAAAGTAGAATTAGCTCGATTTCTTTCTCCTGCTTTAAAAAATGGAATATTTCCTTTATTTTTTACACGAATTTTAATATTTTAAAATATACAAACATATTTTATACACAAAAAAAGCGCTATTGCATTGTATATTTTGCTTCAAAACTTTTATTATTGTAAGTATTAATATGATAGTCGTTATTGCAATGATTGTTTTTAATTTAGCATATGAAAAAAAGTACAAAGACATTTTATTTCTCTTTGGTATTTTATTTTAACTGGAATATTTTAATTATTATGAATGTGTGCTACGTAAAATGAACAATTTCTCTAACTTAAACAATCTGCTCATACATTTTGCACAATTTTTGTAGGAATGCAAAAATTAAATTTTCTACGTAGCTATCAACGATGTTATTTTTGAAACAACAACCATGTGTGTAATATCACATCTATTTGGAACTTGTGCTATACATTTTAAAAAGGGATATACTTTTTTTATTTTACTTATCCACTATTTTGAAACGGAAATATTTTGTATGTAAAGAATGCGCTATTGCATTATATATTTTAGGACAAAATTTTTTATTATTGTAAGCATTAATATGATAATCATTATTGTAATGATTGTTTCTATTAAAAAATAAATAAGAAGCACAAAGACACTGTTTCTCTCTGGAATTTATATTTTAGATGGAATATTTTAATTACCACAAGTATGTGTTATGTAATGTTATGACAACAATTTCTCTAACTCAAGCAATCTGCTTGTGTAATTTGTACAATTTCTGACGTAGAAAAGCTAAAATTAATATTTTGGCGTAGCCATCAACATAGCTTCTGAAGCAACAATCATGTGCCATACCGCGTCTATTTGAATGTTCGTGATAAGCAGGTATTTATGTTAGCGAGATATATTATTAATGGCATCGCTGTTTCCTCGATGAATATTCGTGCGACAAACGAGAAACGTCTTTCCTCGAAACATTGGTAGTGTGAATTGCAGAATGGGAGTTAGTGAATAACTCTTACGGCAAAGTGCTGAAGGGCTTCCGCTAGTAATTGTCATTCAAGGGATCTCGTTGCAGCGCGGTTAGCCATGTACGTTCGAACATCAGCTTTCGCAGTGTATTGTTATAGAGTGTTCTGAATAGAGATACACATCGAATGTTGTCGTCGTCACTGACACTCCAATTCGACTGATCTTCCTTAACGATTGCTTTGATTGCAGGGACCCGACAATTTGTAGCTAGTTTTCTTAATTATAAATATTATTATTCGGCAATTCAACTATAGGAATTGGATTAAATTTAAATCAAGATTGATCAGTTTAAACTAAACCTTTGGTTGGATAATATGGGCTGAATAATGCATTATCCACTGACGCTTTTGAAGCTCAATTCGCTAAAATCTCCCAACTTTTCTGAGGATCAAATAACTTCGCTACTATCAGTGCACGTAAATGATCGCCGTTTTTTTTTTATTTTGTTGCACTTTGTTGAAAAGCATATCCGTTGCCTCTAGAACACTTTGTAAATAAACTTCTCGATATTTTTAGTAAACGATAACATGTAGCGTTACATGTTCATGTTACAATGCCTGGCAAAAACGATGTGACTATTAATGACATTGTGATTAACTTTAGAACATATAAGATCTTTCTAATCGAAATTTCGCTTGCTCCTTACATGAAAAAAAAAAAAATGAACAGTTTTATTTTATAACTTAATAATATAAAACTTTTTGACATTACAGCCTACATCCCTAAATCCCCAAATCTTCAAAATGAAAAAAAGGGAATCTAAAAAAAAAGTATTAATCTGAACCAAAGGTACAGCCTATCAAAGTTACAGTAAGTCTTCCAGATTCATGGTGTTTTCAAAAGTATATGTTCTACAAGGATTAAATAAGGATAATTAAATAAGGATAATCGAGCGTCGTATATTCGACTCATATTCAAATGCTTCATGAATGGCAAACTGTATTAACAAGCCGAGCGACAAAAATAACTCGTCTTGCGATCCTTTCGACTCCGTTCGTAAGTTTTCAAGCAATTTAACGGCACGTCTAATTTAATTTGTGTGTTTACATGTCCATGGACTTAGCAACGGAGATCGATACTGGTGGACCACGCGCTTAGGCTGGAATGATTTGTTGGCTAACTGCCATCGTCGTAAATTCTATTTTCACAGATACACGCGGCCAGATGCGTGGCGTGATCGTTTCGACCATAAGATTCGCAAACTGGGTTATCAGGTGGAAAGAATCGAAAATAAGAATGCTTCCTGTGAATTCCTTATGGAATTCTTCATTTTGAAAGAGATTTTTTTTTGGTCCGCGTATCCGCTGACTTGATTCCAACCTGCAATTTTGCGCAAAGAGACGCATATACGTAATTTACAGAAGAAAAGCTAGAAATATCAGACAAGAGATAGTTGAAACAGCAATGTTTTTCGAAATAACACGAAAACTTTTAGTGTGTGTGTGTGTGTGTGTGTGTGTGTGCGCGCGCGCGCGCGCGCACGTGTGTGTGTATGTGTATTTATGACATTCTATGTAATTCAGATTTATATTTTTGAAACATGCATGTATAACAATCAAAGCGTAAGCGCAGTGAATACAAAGTCACTTAATTTAATATGTCGGATAATGAACTTATATTCCTAAACTTCTCTCTGATAATATAATAATTAATATGTGGCAGGATAATTTAAATTTTTAACACTTCAGTAATCAAAAGTATTGCGCAGGATTGCGCCATGTTTTTTATTTTTATTGTCCGCAATTAATCAAAAGTTCAATGACTGGTAATTTAATAATGATCGGATAAAGGGAGTTTCAGGGCTTCACGATGATTGCATCAAACGCGATGAGCAAACTCCAGCGCTACGGTCTATTAGTCGGTTCTTGCATGATCTTATTCGGATACGCGTCGGTAGTTGTACGGATACAGGATGTCAGTTAGAGATAGATTCATGTCGAAAGTCGTGAATCGTTAATGCGTAGGAGTTGGCCGGACTCCAGATAACATGCGAAAAGCCATATTTCTCGTGCTTTGGTACACGACGAAATGAAAATTATCGAACGCTTGGAAACACGAATAGAATATGTAATAACAACATGTATCACACGATGGATATACTCCGAAAAATTCACTGTATTTTAGATACTTTTAGATACTGAAAATGTTTAAAATTTCTTCTCTACAGAAATACAAATAATATACTTGGATTTCTTTTACAATCGTTGTGACGATTTCTTAACTGTTTGAAAGCTTGCAAAATAAATTTAATGAATAGATTTTTTTTTATTACTTTTATGCGTTTTATATTTTTATTAATATTTTTATTAATGTTATTGTTATTATATATTATGTCATGTAACATGATGCCATTTGGTTGTTTTCATAATGGTTGTTGATTCATTTCACAAAGATGGCACATCATATTTCGCATTGATAAACAATTTTTTTCTTTCAACATTTTGTTAGGTTCTGAAAGAGTGCTTTTTTTATCGATTAAAATTTATGTTGTGCCATCCACGACTTCAATAAGCTCCAAATAATTGGCTCGTTGCCAGGGTTGCGAAAAGCGATCAGTCTCTTACCAATCAACAATGGCGAGAGCTATCAATCGCGTTTCTGACCTTCGCGGTAGATCGCGTAAAATGGTTTCATCGAAGACTTACGATTAGTTTCTTTCTGCAGAAAAGCTCTCTACCACCTGCTGATCTCAATAGAATGGAAATTGAATCGATTTGTTCTGACGTAGATATATAGGGACTGGGACAAACGTGAATAGTTGTGGAGGCGTAAAATTGGACGCGAAAATATCGATTCGATGATAACTGAGAAGTAGAAATTAGGACAGAGATCATTTTCGTCCCGCATATCAAATTCGAAAAGAAATATTTAACTCAAAGCGTCAATTTGCGTTTCTCTAAAATAAATACATGAAACCACAAACACACACTCACATACATGACGATTACGTAATGCGGTCGCTTTTTTTTCACAGATTGTATATATCGCGCTACATTTATTAGCCTGGCGTCATTAGGTATTTCGCTTAGCATAAAGTCATTTTTATTGTATATATCCTATATTTGTATAATTTAAAGTAAAATAAAAAATATTGTTATTTAAGAAATGACTTTTTAAAATATTAAAAATATACTGAGTATACGAAGATTTTTTAAAAGATAATATGTTTTAGAAATAATCTATAAAATATATGTATATATATGAATATATTTTCTTGTATGTCAAGACTTCAAATTTATCATCGGTATTTGTTTCTGTTTCAGATCTAGTGTGGTTCGGACATTGACGTATTTCATTCTTGTAACTTGTCAAAAACATCAATCATGGAGACGCAAACTGAGGTAAGTCTTTATACTCTTTGTAAAATTTAAATTCAAAATTTTGAAACTCTGATTTTAAGGTGCACACTTAAATTATTTTACTCCTTGCCTGCATGAAAATGTGCAAATTATCAGATTTTATCAAGCAAGACAGAAATGATGTGCATTTATTTTATGCAAACAACTTTCATCGTATTTCTAAAGTCCTGCATTTTTTTCAAAATGAACATGAAAGCTTGTTATGGAAAATTTAATATGATTTTCTACTATCGTGATTGCATGGCTGAAATTTACACGAAATAACGTATCCAGATACATGCATTTGCTAGAAGTTTTAATAAGCCTCAAAATTTTTTATTTATAAGAAAAATTCGATAATTATCGTTCCATTTTAACTTATAAGAGTAACTTTATATAAGAGATATATTTATATAGAATATTTGGAGAATAATTTAAAAATTTTTAAATTTATAATGCATGAAAGGATAATGAAAATTTTAGTTAATACACTTAAGAATCAACACCTTTTCATATACAAGACGTTTTATGTTTCAGCATTTTAAACAGTTTAAAGCATTTTTTTGTTCTCACGGTTCTATCGTAAATAAAGCACTGAAACTTTGATGTCACTCATGATCTTCCGTTATTTCATTTTAAATTTCTAAAACGTTATACAACCTACATTATATAAACTCAGAATAAAATGTTCTAAAATAGAATGATTTAAAGAGTACGATAATATTTAAAAGTAAGGATAGATATTTTTTTTACAAATTTTTCAAATCTTTATGTCAGATTCTATTGATGCAATTTTACAATAAAATGTGTAATAATCATGAAATGCATGTGGATATACTTTTTTTTGGGTTTGATGTTTCTAGAATTAAATTGTTGCTAAATTTAATATAATCTAGAAAAGAAAATTCTAAACTGGCTGAAAAATCTCTCAGGTTTGCACGTGAATATTTATTTTTTTGAAGTTAATATTTCTAAAATTGTCGATAAATATAATACAATTGAAAGAAGAAAATTCTAAATTGATTGAAAAATCTCTTTGGTTTTTAAAAAATTATACCTTTGGTATTTAAAAATTATAATAATTATGGTTTTTAAATTATATAAAATTTTAAATTATATTAAAATTATAATTATAGTTGAACTCGTTCTGATTCTTTTCTGATTCTTTTTATTAATATTTCATCGTTTTGTCAATATAATGAAGCTGGAAGTAATCCATTATGTCAATGTACTCCATCGTATCAAATCGGCTTTCAGACGTGGTCGATTAACCGATATTCCCCTTTCCTCCTCCTTCTATCATTCAGAAGGGAATCCTCTCGCGAGCCCTCGAATCGAAGGTAGTCATCAATCAGCAACTCAACAATGTGAGATCTTGAAAACGATCGACAAGAAGGAGGACGTGAAGATAGATCTGACATTTCCTTGAACGACAACGGAAGTCGAGCTATCAGTTGCGTTAAACTTGTCGGTACATTAACATTATCTCTTTTTCGCGAAAGTACTACTCTATTACATAAATATTTATTTATACTACGAATTGTCATTTCTTATGCAAATTATATAATGACGCAAGTATTATACTGAAGGATTGCTTGCAAAAAGTAGTACGACCGTGAACTGCCACTACGCTATAATATTAGTAATTGCACTTTAACATTGCGTGGACTTTGCCGCGTTGGAAACATCCATTAGATCATTTATTATAAAAACAACCGTTTATCCATTCTTATTTTTTTTTTCTAAATTATGAGACAACTTATGGACAATTTCATGAAGCTAGATCTATCTGTTTATGAAAATAAATGACATTTGATGCATCTGAATTAGAAAAATAGAATTTATTTCCGTATCTTTTATTTCTTGGATAATCTATTTAAGTGCTATTTTAAGTGAAAATTTTTAACATTTAGAAAATAAAATTTATTTTTAAGTATTTTGATATAATTTTATATAATATTAATGAAAATTACTTACTTACTCGTGCTTAAAATAATAGATATTTTTCATTTTAGTTTTCCAACAAAAATTGTTCCTGAAATAATTTGATTGAAATGTGTCTCGATTCGATCAGTCAATTTGGTTAATTTTTCATGCTAGAGATGAAAAACATCTCGGATTATTAAAAAGTTGAAGTTTAGTAAATTTATTAATTTAGTGAAATTCTTTGGATTGATTATTTATTCTAAATATTTTTAAATTACAATGCTATCTGAATCCGAACTTTAATTAATTTATCGTGCAATACTGTCTATTATTCATTTATATAAAAAGAGTTTAGTTTAAAGCATATACTGACGGACTTTAAATTGGAATTTTATTCATTTATAAACTGAATAACGCAAGCGGAAAACAATAAATCACGGTTATGTATCAGTAGATGGAACATGGTATACGTCGTACTTTCCTCATTAAAACAAGAGATTTTACGAAAGCACTTAATAGAAAATTTATCTCGTTTATTGTAATATGTTTTCGTTATCCTACATAAACGGCAAATCTAAAATTTAATATTATATATCATTTATGCACAGAAGAAAATGCCTTTTGATTATATGATTTTATGTTTATTCGATTAATATGCTATTTTTATAATTTATCGTTTGTTCATTTCTTCTGAGCAGTAGTATTTATGCGTTTTCTAGCGTGAAATTTAAAAGAAACGCAGCTATTTTATGAAAGCTACATTGCTGCGGCTTGATGGCAACTTTACGGGCGTGTCCTATATACATACATGTACATATATATCTTTATTATTACGAGCATCACTGCTAAAAGCAACGGTCAATTTTTAGATAGTAGTAGTGCTTGCTAGTGTAGCGTGCACATAGCATTATATTGTGAATTACCTATAAACTAGATAGCGTTGACGTAAGATAAGCGCGTGATCTCTTAGAGTACACATTTTCCATGTGCTGCAACTAACGATAATTCTTATTTACTACACATATAAAAATTCTTATACTACTGACTTCTTAAGAGCAATTTATTTTTGATACTCGCTATTTATTTCGAAGCACAACAATACAAAGACTTATTTTTTTTACCAGTTAATGTTAATTTTGAAGCTCGCAACTCTTTGAAATTGATTAGCTTGTAATGTTGATATCGATATTATCGGGAGATAAAAATTAAGCAAAAATATCTTGTGCTAAATATACGATTAGAAGACGAATGACTGACAAAAGTCACTTGTTAGGCACGGTTATTTGATATTCATTCAAATAAAACTCAGAATGGATCAACTATATTTAACGTGACATGTGGTGAAGAAATGTGGGTTAAGGTTCTTTTTTTAAAAAAAAAAAACGTAATTGCCTCGACATTGAGTTAGCGAAACGACTGTACCAGTGTTAAAATAGAAAAGCCCGCTCCATAATTGAACATCGAAATCTTGTTATTTTCGGTTTTGATCTCACTCAATTTTATTTTCGTTTTACTTTGGTTTTTCAATTACTATTCCCCCCACCATCCGTACATGTAGCGCATTTCAATCACCAAAAATGAGGACAATGATGTTTTCTATTGTAATTTTATTTTTTTATTGTAATTTCATTTTCTATTGTAACAAAAGATATGTAAAATGTGATGGCACGCGAGGATTGTGCATGCTCGATCTCTTTTAGAACTCAGTTCGTTAATAATAATGCTTTTATAAATTGGTTGAAAATCTCCAATAAAACGCTTTTAATTGCTGTGTGAAAATACTTTTGTATTCAATTGTTTTTCAGTCACTTACATTAAAACATTAATGCGCACTTATATCTTGTTTTACTTTGTATCAATTTTAAAGTGAGCTGGGTTTTTACATCACATGAATATCTTGTTTCACTCAGGTGGTGTGCAATTAAAACTGCCATAAAAATATCTGTGATCTAGGTATATATACGTGCTTTTTTAGTGTGGCGTGAAATTTCAGTGAAATGTTAAATACGAATCTTCTGGCACATGGATGTGTTTAATTGAATGTTAATTGACGGTTCGCTATTTATCGCTCTGTTTGATTTAGGAGAACCATTTATGAGATATGGGAATCGTCGACTTTTCCCGAATAATTATCGATATTTGCTGTTCGTATTTATTGAACGTAGTTTGGAAATGGTTTACGGACAGTTTATAATCACAAACGCAGTGATAGAAGAAAAATTACATTAGAAATATATGTTTCCGGCAGAGATTTAATGTTCTGTTTTCACAGAAAATATTTGATATTTTTATAGCGAACTGAATTTTTCATTATATTTTTTTATTAAAATATTTTTTATTAAAATAATTTTAATCGTGCAATACTAAATGTTTCTCTGCTAATATAAATTTATTTTAGATAATGCATTAGTTATATTATTTGCGAACAATATTACGAGATTAAAATTATAATACATATATATAATCTAAACAATGTAAATGTTTTATTTTTATTTTATTTTATAAAAGAATGTATAAAGAATGTATATAACACTGAAGTTATATATGTCAATTTATACTCGATTATACTCAATAAAATAAATTATTCGTTTTGCGAAAATATAGTAAGCAAGAGCTTTTGTTCATCGAGATCTGCTCGCAATGTAATCCGTATGTGATATTCAGATATACATTGGCATTACTGTACAAACTAACTAATTAATGAATAAGTGGAGTTTTGTTGACTGGATAATAAATGTACGCACTGCAAAGCCGATAACGTCTGTCAGCTGGGCAGTGCACGCTTATTTACGACGTTCTGAAGCGTGCCAATAATTCGTTTTTATGTTGAGTGCACCTCAAGCTGTAACAATGCTAGTAATTATGTGTACAATATGAATTTTATTCTTGTGAAAATGAGGTGAAAATCAAAAGTAAAATTATATTATACACACACACACACACACACACACACACACACACACACACACACACACACACACACACACACACACACACACACACACACACATACGTCGTCTCTACTTTATTTATTTTAATACAAGTTAATTAAAGTAATTATAATTTGAGTAATTATGATTTGTAATCATTTTACATTGTGTCTCAATATTTTAATATCAATATATAAAAAGTAACGTACGTTTCACAGAAAATCGTACTTAAGAATATACTTTCATAAATTAATGTTTGTGTCACAAACGATTTCTTTTGACGTATATTCTTGCGGTCGGGAATAATTAATATCTAAAAGAATCTACTACAATGTATAATGATTATTTGTATGACAAAATTTTGCGAATATCCCGACTGTGCAGAGAATCGAGAGCTTCTTCGTTTAGCGTTTACAGTAAAGCGGCTTTGTCATAAAACGTTCTGCTTCATTATTTCATGTCGCGACATGACCGGATGCAACGTTCATTTCTATGCAATAAAGTTATTACGGGTCATATCGTAGTCCAATGTAACGATTTCCTCAATAATGCGTTGAAATCTCTAACGGCGACGATTTATATTTATTCTGCAAAGTTTCACTGTAGTCATGCTTTGCGCGATAAAATCGAAGCGATGATTTTCGAAGCGAATAATCGACAAATTGTCAATGTTGTGATGAATATCGGGAACTAATACACAAAAACGTGAATGCAGAAAATATTTGGAATGTAGTGAAAATATAGAAGTAGCTAGGACAATAAAGCGCGGAATGTCAATTTTATAATTTCGATATAGAGAATATTTTTTATGCAAAGTTCTATCATATTTTATGTTTCCGAAGATTCCAATGCTTTTGATGTATAAAATCGATCTTATGCTTAAGGAACTATTTTTAAAAACTAATATATTACATTGAGGTATTTTGAGATAATATCTAATTCAAATTCATTTTTTTTTTATTATGATAAAACTAAACTTATCTTGATATAATAATGTTCTTAGTACTTTCTTTCTAACAAAGGTTTTAATTAATGAAATATTAATGAAAGCTACATTCATGTTTCTATCATAGTTGTAGACGCATATTAAATAGCCGTACGTTACAAAGTCAAATTATGCTGTAACGTGTACCGGACGTTTATAACTTATCTTACTTTTGCGACTGCAATTCATTAATATTCCACGCGTTGTTTGCCGAACAGATGCCGGGAAACACAACGGTGGGTAGCACGCTACTCGACGAGGAACTTCGTCGAATTCTATTGGAACGTGAGCAAGAATGCATGAAGCTGAAAGCCGCGAATACGACGCTGCCGCCGACGGGTAAAGTATTTCATGTTTGAAAATAAGCGAAATCGACTAAACAGGAGTAAAAATGGCGAGTAAAATTGTGCAGAAAACACGCACGCAATGCACCTTCATTATATGCAATGCAACATATCGCGTACTTTATCAGACCTATTTGCTTTATCTCGGTACTCAATCGATTAATAGTGACTGCACATTAATATATCGGATTTTTCTAGATTAGACATTTCGTTTATTATTAATACAAGCCCGTTGACAAATGATAGGAAACAATGAAATTGTGGTATTATATGCGGAGCATGTGTTGAAGCACATGCAAGTATACAAATTGTAATTAACTATATAATTTATTAAATATATAATTTATTAAAACACTATGTACAACATGAAATAAGAACGTTGTTTTTAACAACCGTTTTGAAATATTTTTTTTGTACATTTCGAGGAGATAATGATTTCTAAGGTGTTGAATTTATCAAAATAGAGAAAAATATTATTTTGTACGGCGTGTTCACTTATTCTTCTTCAATTTTATTGTTGCATTGTCCTTCTTTGCACAAGCCCGCGATCCGAACAAGAATTTCTTTAATTTTCGGAGAATAAATAGCGCGATATAAAGCACTATAATAATTACAGTGAATATAAAGGCGTAAATGTCTATTAGATTCCGTTGCCACCAATTGAGTTTAATTCCTGGTGATTGAAGCATGTTTCCGAATTTTGTTACATATTCCACCCAAAATATAGCTGCATCCAAGGGCCTCATCGGTCGATCAAAGAACAGCTTCGATAGTTTTTGGATATTTTCACTGAAACGAAGAGAAGCGTTGACGAATCAATATAACAGGGTTGATGTTTACAGACGAAATTAATTATAGCAAAACTCAGAAGTTCGTAATGAGCAATATTTTTAATTACGTCATATTTTCATTCGACGCTGAATCGTGAAATTTTAATTGTTTTTAACTGTCACAGTGCACACTTTTTACATAGATTTCACATTTTTCTTATTTTTTTTCCATCCTGTCCTAGTTAAAGCGTTTGCTCTTATTATTTAACCTTTATGCGTAAATCGTATTTCATGGATTTGTGCAGGTGAAATGGACGTGGAATTTAAAGCACATACCAATTGATTAGAATTGACTCACGATATGCATTGGAGAGTAAAGCAAGATTTGGTTACAATAGAGAGCACACGCTCTGTTTATTCCGCGATATGGAACGGTGCAACCGGTTATGGATCAATAAATGGCTAATAAGATTTAAAGCAGTGAATTTTGACTTCTGAAGTTCATTTAACTTGTGATTGTTGCACAATGTTATCATATTAACACCAACAATAGTAAAATCACATATTTTTATTTAAACAATTTTATTTCTGAAAGTAATAATAAATGAAGTTAAAAATATAATAGACATACAAAAATAAATAAAAAAGGCTAAAGAACTTTAATAAAAAATATATAACTTTTAATTATTTCATACATATACCGATTATTGCAAAAAATATTATTAAGGCCTCAGTGATCTAAAGGCTTAGGATGCTCGCACAGAATGCTAGAGATTCTGATTCGAGCTAATATTTTCGCAATAAATTTTTTTTATATATACAGATTTCTAGCATATTAAGATCTTTTTAACAGATGCCTATTGAGCAAAATTTAATTGTGATATTATTATTTCAATAGTTTAGCCTAGTTTTTAAGTTCGGAAAAATTAACTCGGTGCACAGTACGTGAATGACTACTAATATAGTATATATGCATATATAGTATACAAATTCACATTGAAATTATTTAAGCATTAAAGATTCGACCCTTATTTCTTATTTCCTATTGGTTAGTGTGTATAAGTATATGTATAAGTATATGTATAAAAGATACAACGTTATAAAAGATATAACATTATTATTGCACGATCACTAAATGTAACATCTTGTGAATTCAGCACAGGTACGTCCTGTATTTGCAATCTCTCTCGCGATCAATGTTGTGATTCCATTAAACCCAGTTGAACACATTACAATTAACAGACAACTGTACAATGTTTAAGCTTTCCGATGTTAATAGTCTTTGAGCACTTACCGATAAGAGGAATCCTTCAGAATGTTATTTATTGCCGAAGTTAATTTCTCCTCAGTAACATTGTTTACTGAATTCAACGAAATAGCCACCTTCTTATTGACATAATTTTTAATGTTGATGCGCTGATCACCAAACAGAGGAATTCCAATCATAGGAACTCCGCAATAGATTGTTTCTTGAGTCGAATGGAGCCCGCCATGTGTAATAAAAGCTCGTATGTTTTTATGCTCTGAAATTCATAGTGATGCTAATTTTTCTTTATTGCAAAAATATGATTGAAAATGATAGATATAACAATGATTTAAAAGATGATATAGAATATCTTCCTAAACCAATTATTTATTTATTTCAATATTTTAGGAACTTGATTTAATTAGAGTGATTTTTATCTTAAACAATTTTTAAAACTTTCAAAATTGTTTTTCTGAATAATGATAAAAGTAGTAAATTTTTTTTCCAACTATACACAATATTTTCCGTTTAACATAATTAGCTAAATTCCAAAATTACTTATTTTACAAACGCATTCTTTGCGACTTTTCGAATATAAAGTCAATCCAATTAGAAAAATTTCTATCATGAGAAAATACAGCGAACGATTTTTGGGAATATTTAATTTATGTACAAATATTTTATTGCTGTAGTATGTATCCTGTGAACTTTTTATATTAAAAATAATTCTAAAAATAATTATATGACGAAACGAAATCAGTTATTTTTATGCTCTGATGTGTGATAATTACATACTAGTTGATAATTACATACTGAGAACGGCGATCTGCGGGAACCACGATTGCGTCATGACATTTTTTGGTAAGCCTGGTAATAGCTCTTCCTTTTTTACGATTTTCATCAATACACGAACCGGTGCGATTTTCTCGAAAGATGCGTAAATTTGTTGCAATAATTCCTTAGAAAAAGTTTCAATCCTCACCATAGAACCGAATGAAAAGTAAATGCAGCCATCCTTGCTTTCGTCCAACCATTTTTGCACTTCCTATATACGTATATTTCTTTAGAGCATATAATTTATGATGTTACATAATTCTTCCTGGGTATACGAGGTATGTTTTTAAATGCAAGAAATTTTGAAATGAGCATATTTAAAAAATATTTCTTGCAAGAAAATATGAGATGTAGTTGAAAAAAAAATTAAATAAAAAAGTATTGAATAAAATTATTAAATATGCAACGAAAAAGTATTCATATTTCTATATTTCTATATTTATCATAATTGTTATACATATAATCATATATATAATAATTATTAATGAAACATCGAATATTTTTATATTTATTTAATAAAAATTTAATGGCGAATCTGAACAAGTTTATTTTCAATACGCACATTGCATGAATAAATAAGTTTAATAAAATTTAATAAAAATATACTTTCTGTATTTTACCTTTGTACATAAAATATTATTTTTTTATTTTTTTTATTAATATCACATTCTGTTTATTTGAACAATAAATTTTATATTTTCTGCACAAAATAATCATTTTATTTAACTGCAGTTATATTTTTCTTATTTTTTATTTAATCTTGAACGAAAGAAGAAAATAAAACTATATATTTATTAATAAAAAAATGATTTTGATTCTAGTCAGGTTTCATTATATCCAGAAAGAATTTTGTGAATAATATAAGAAAAAAAGTGATTTATGTTGAAACATACCGGTGACAGCGAGTCACCCTCGTCGCTGAGGTGCAGACCACCGATCTCGATCACGTTAGTGGTCATTGGTCTGATTCCATTTAACGAGTGATGAGAATTGACCAAATATAAAGATACATCGTTATATAAATCCGCGATATGTGGCAAGTTCATGCCGAAGTGCTCATTTACCAATTTCAATTGATGGCTATTTGTATAATAATGAAATTGCCAAGAGATATAATGCATTATTAGGAAATTTGTTAAACGTTCCTTGAAATTCATTTGTTGATTGTATCCCGAGAATATACTCGGGATATAAGAAGGATTCATCGGGTTGGCGGATACCTCAGAGAGCCAATCATGAAAAACGCTGGCTACCGTGCCGACCATAGGTACTTTGAGATGACGGCCGAAAGCCATGTAGCACGAAGATGCGAACAACTGCGTATATTGTCAATTGAATATTAATTAATTATTCGTGCTCAATAAGTTACATCTTGTAATCACTCGTGTGATATTGAGTGCGTATAAACCATATAAACCGTACACTTGTTCGACTGGGTAAAGATGCGCAGTATCTTGGATCATTGGTTGTTTAGCAATGCAGTTAAGTTACGAAGAGACCTTGACTCGATGTCGCCTTGAAATATTACTCATAAAGAGCAGAAACGAATTACCATTCTGTTATGCGGCTACACATGATGAGAAAAAAAATAGACGCGATAAGAAAAAAATAGATATGATGATCAAACCAAGTGAAAAACAAACATGTATTCATGTCAAAGTAATGCATCAGAATTGCTGATTTTGCGAGTCAATTTCAATCGTTAGAACTCTCGGCTTATAATTACGCATTTTTCATGAATTTTTTTTACAAAAGTAGTGTTTTTTAACATCTGACAGGTTTACTAACTAATTGTTTAATTACACATTAACGTTGATCATATTACATTTTTCACAATTGGAAAGTATTATCTTCATGTTACGAATACAAAGTTAACACGTAGTCTATTCCTGATCATTTAGCCTCCATTTCGCATTCATTATTCGAAAACAGGTAAAAGCTCGTTAGAACCTCTAAACACTGTGATATTCATTGAATGAGGCGAATTGAATAACGCAACAAGTATCTCTCACACAACTCATATCGAGATTCAAACGCTTCCCGGTTTATTATATTGAGTGTGGCAATTTCACGTGTCATTACATCTGTTCGTTATAGTTGCTCTTTCTGCTTTGTTTCGTTCTTCATTCTCCCTCTACAAAGCATGAATACATAACTGTTCCATTTTAAACGCAGAAAGCGCAAGAAGACACGAATAGGCTTCTTAAAGAGCTATGTTATTTTCATTATCTTAATTTATTATATCAATTAGTGAATATAGATACAATAAAGTTAACAATAACAATAAAGTTAAATCGAATGAAAATGCAAATTAATTAATTAAAATTTCTAATTTGATTTATTAAATCGAAATGGAATTCAATTTAATTAATTCATTTTAATAAATTATGCAGTCTTTTTGTGATATATTATTTGTTATTTTAATTATATATAATAGCATAATATGACTCAGAATTTATGTACGAATATTTGTAATATGGATCATATTTTAATATCTTCTATTCTTCCATCACAATATCTAAAATTTAATTTAAGATTATATATAACCGAATGTTATGCAGATGTATCGCATAACTTAAAAACTTATAGGAATTAATTAGCGCGGAAAACTTGACATACAAGCGCTGAAGAATTGTAGCAGCGAAAAAATTTTCATGAAAAATGCATAGTCATAAGAATCTTAACGATTCGAGTTACTTTACAAAATTGATAATTTATATAATACTTTTATATTTCGATATTTAAATATTGTAAGAGAGCATTCGAATTAATAGCTTTATGATGGAAAATTATCATTATCATTATATTGAGATAATAGGACGACATTTTCCGTGTCAAAAGTTGTTTTCTGGTAGTAAAACGCTGTAACTTTAATAAAATCAGATACAGCATTGTCTGTCGTGTGTAATAAATATTTAATAATTAGTGAATAATTAATGACTTGCCAGGTTATAAGCAGTTAATTAACATCTCGTTAAAAGCGGTAATAATTTTCATTTAATGAAGTAATGTTTGCTTTTTAACCGCCTTTTATATTTAACTTTATTAATTATCTTCGCATATCGTATATTAAAAGTCTTCTTTTATATAATTCAAGTCTTTTTTTATATAATTTTCTAACTGTTATTTGTTTTATGTAATTTTGTGATAAAAGTTTTATGAAAATGATTATTTGCCAATATTATTTTATCACGATAATGATTTTAAAAATATAAATAAAGTTATATCCATTTTCTCATGCGTTGATTACTTATGCTAATTCTTTCGTAGGATGAACTTAGATAAGATAACCATTTTACCCAAGTTTACCTTACCATCTTATCATTTTTTCTGAAGTATACATAATATTCTATTATTTTTATCAGACTTTATACACACATACATATATATATATAAAATATTTATATAATCATAGACTTAGATTTTTTAAACAAAGATTTTTTCTTCAATAAAGAAAAAAATCTCCGTTTAAAAAAATCTAAGTCGCTGTGTTGTTGTAACTAACAGTTTTTATTATAAAAAATATTGAGTAATATAAAACAATCAAGGACTTTTAAATTTCAATAACAATATAATGATAAAAGGGGGGGGGGCAAATATTCTTATTTACCCCTTTTCATTATATTATTATTAAAAATATTGAGAGCTTTTTTGTGAATTAAGTTTCAGTGATGCTCCAAAATAATTACTAAAGTCTTATTTCGCATTTAATAATAAGTGAATTTTACTTAAAGAGAAATTTAACTTAACATTGAATTACAAAATGTAATATGAATATTTGAACAATTATTAAGTTGTAAAAAATCTTTTGACAGTTTTCTGAAAATAAGTCGAAAACATCATACAGACATACCTCTAGAATGACGAGATCATAAGGAGGATCTTGTGGTGGGTTTTTGATCAGCTCTTGTATCTTTGGATGGCTGAACAGATTGCAAGTTGAGGTTCCGGTTTTCTGAACCAAATTGGACATAGATGGGGTGGAGAAGCCTAATGCTTGTGTCGCGGTCATATTGTTCGTAACTTCTGGAGTAGTGCCCTTCAGACTAATATCTTTGTAATTAGGTATTGGTTTTTTCAGCGGGAAATGCGAGACCACATCTACTTGATGACCGCGTCTCGCTAATTCTTTCATCAATACTTCTTGCATGTTCCAATGACTCTTGCCATTTAACGGGAATAAACCAAGAATTCGATAACTACTAGCAATTTGATCAAAAGCCAAAATTACAAAGAGAACCAGTAACGACATCTTCATTTTGATCTAGTGACTTCACGATTCGCTTCTGTGTGAATATATGTTAGTGAATATATGTAGTATATTCGAGTATTTGCCGTCTTACGTAATCTTTGATGTATGTAATGATTCAATTGCTATCGTTGTAACTATGCCAACTGATCACACTTCACTTGAAAGAATAGTTAACTGAAATGAAAACAAGATGACACGACATTTTATGAGAACGAGATAAAGATAAGATTAATTCTGATTATAGTAGGAATGCATTTTTGCAAGTTCGTGAATAATAACATGACACTTTAAATGCACAATGAAGAGAAACTGTACTATTATTATTAGAATGTATTTGGAATTTTATCCGAGTGCTCTAATGCGTCATTCTATCTTTATCGTTCATTAGACATAAAACAAGGAAATTATACATTCGAGCACTTGCGTCAGTTTCTGAATGCAGTCCTACTCACTCTTTGATATCACGATATCAATTTTGTATCAAATTATATCAATTGACGAAAGAGATGATTTGAAGCTTCATGATATTACTCATTGTTCGAAGTCTTGTAGAGAAGAACTTTCACAACTCCGTTAGCAGTCAGTTGGTTACGAATACTAGCCGGACTCTTGCTGGAGGAAAGATAGATAATGGACATGAGTGGTAGTGGTGGTAATTGACGCTTCAACCATCACAAACTAAATAGTGTATCTGTCAAAGTCCATCTACGTGAAAACTTTGGATATGTGGTGCTCGCTAAAAGTCCGGGCCACCTGAATAATTTCTGAATAGTTCGAGATATAGAATTGAAATTTACAGGGATATAACGGGATCATAAAATCTATCATTAAACCTCAAAAACACTTATCTTAACATTACCGTGAGGAGGAGGGGGGGGAGAAGAAATTCCTTTTTTTAAATAGCATGTGGGGTTGAGGGAAGAAACTCTCATTTGAAACTATTCGTTGAACTGTTTCTGAAAAACCGATTCAATTAAAGATGAGCCAAGATGAGCGCACGAGTGCGCACACATACACACAAGAAATGTAACTTTTTCTTTTGAATAACAATGTTCAAATGATCATAACTCTGCGAAAAAAATTCGTAAAGATCTCGGTTAGTCTACGTTGTTCTTGTTTTGAAAAGCCCTTTAAATGAGCCTTCACTTGATTCCATGTCATTTGAGATTTTTAGGCTTCCTTCTCCCCCTTCCCCTCGGGAATGTTAAGGTAGGTATTTTTGAGGTTCAATGATAGATTTTACGATCCCGTTGTATTCCTCTAAATTTCAATCCTATATCTCGAATCATTCAGAAATTATTCAGGTGGTCCGGGATTTTTAGCGAGCACTGTATGTGTATATGCGTGCGTGCGTGCGTGCATGCATGCGTGCGTGCGTGCGTGCATGCGTGCGTGCGTGCGTGCGTGCGTGTGTAAAAACCAAAAATGGTATATAAAAGATAACAAAAAACAAATAACTAAGGCACACACACACACACACACACACACACACACACACACACACACACACACACACACACACACACACACACACACACGACTACGACACACGACAACGACGACGACGAACGGACGACCGAGAACGNACA
>NW_012130118.1:499708-507799 GCF_000143395.1 Atta cephalotes | reverse complement strand
TATTTACTTATATTATATATTAGTTTATTTCTTTATTACTACTTATTTCGTTCGTACTACTATATATATATATATATATATATATATATATATATTTATGCGCATATACATACATACTATAATACATATTACGTATTATTTATATTTTAACTTAATATTTTTTTTAATATTGAGAATTAAAAAAATTAGAAATTAATTAAAAATTCATTATAAATTAAAGAAATATAAAAAGTAATTTAAAAATAATTAAAGAAATAAAAATCTAATAAATGTAGAAAATGTTACAATTAATTAAATTGTTAATTAATTAAATTGTAATATTAATTAATTAAAATGTAACATTAATTCAAATTGTTGCATATAATTAAATTATTATAATCTATATTTTGTCAAAAGCTTTTTGATTAATTTCGTTGCATATTTATGCGTATTTATATCACTACACATGTATACATTATATGTATACATATAATGTCAAACATCATAATAATATTTGCACGTACATAAGAATGTTCTTTCCGGTTAAATTACTGTATTTTTATTTATGTTCATCATTATCAGCTAATTATTATCGCATACTAGTTTTTTATTAGGAAATAGATTTACATTAGATTAAAATACTTTATGATCATATATAATTGAACAAAATGCAACAGATTAAACGATAAGTTTTATGCTATTTTAATATTGACATTTTTTTTGTGATAACTTTTGAAATTTACGTACTAATATTTAGTCTGTAAAATGTTTGAACTTAATATTTTTATTTCTTTCTAATATTTTTATAAAATGCTCAAAATTTAATTATTGTTTTTCATGCAAATTTCTTTATGTGCGTATAGATATGATGCAAAATGAACTTAAAGCAGCAACTGCGCATAAATATATACAGACAAAAATTATATATAAAGATATAAGAAACAAAGTGGATATCACATTCTAAAATCTAATATATATGTATCTTAGAATATGAATGTCCACTTACTATAAGTTTTCATGAACATCGATACATACATTAGAATGATATTACATAGATAATGCGAAATGAATTTAATTGAATAATTGTATTTTTCATAAATTTTTTTATTTTTACATAAAAATAATTTTTAGAGTATTCTTTTATTTGCAATTATATTATATGTATATGTTTTATTTTAAAAAATTATAATAACGTTTTTCATGCGTAGTAAAATTGTTTAATAATTTTAGAATGAATTCTGATGTAACACAAAAATTTAATAACAGATAAATAATTGGTCATAAATTTTTTTTATCTTTCAGTATTATTTAATATATTTTTTAATAAAATAATTTAATCTTAAAATTAAAATAAAATTTGTTTGTAATTAACTAAAAAATAAATTTTATATTTTTATTTTACTATATAGAACAGATTAAAAAACTTATGTTTATTGTATTTCAAATTGCAAGACATCGAGACAATTTTTTATTGAATTTGATGTATACGTACACTGAAAAAATATTTTATTATATTAATTGGAATTCTTAGTAGATTCAACCAGAAGATACAAATTAAATATTTATAGTTAAATCTATCGGACATTGACATTCGAGATAACCAGAAAACAGAATGCGCAGTTATCTATGTTTGTAGAACTGGAAAATATTTCATACAGCTTTTTCAGCCATTCTTTTTGTAATATCGCGGATGTGCCATTTTCTCAGACTATAATCACACGAGGGGAAAGGAAGAAAGTGATTTATTTTCAATAAAAGTTGATGGAAGAGGTCTTAGATGAAATATACATACTATCAACGTTTCTTCGAAACTTAGATCTTGTGAGCAAATGCGAACTTTCTCGAGCTTATAACCACGATGAATCCCTTAACGTGATTTCGCATTAATATAGTTTAAAGTTAGTTCTCCTTTTGTATATATAGGGTTTTATGCTCTTCTTATTCATTTATGAATTGTTTATATGTATATAAACGTACGGATATGATGATAAAGAAAACGAACAAGAATATGTATTAAAATATGATATTTCCATGTTTTGATATGCCATTTCAATTATATAATATTATATGATAGAATGTGTTTTATTTTATAATATACGCTATATATTTTTAAAATTGTCAAATTTTATGTGCACTTATAACAATTTATAAAAATGCGGATTGGCTTTGAATTTATTCTATCCTCCTAAACGAGAAGATTTTATGTATGTCGTGAATATCATGTAAGAAATATATGTAAGAAATGTATATGTAAGAAATATATGCCTTTTGTCGGCATATATGTTTATAGTTCTTTAGCGATGAGTAATATTAGGTATGGGAAAAAGTTCGTGGCGTTTTTTTAATGTTATCTAATGGGAAAAACGCCACGAACTTTTTCCCATATCTAATATGTTACGAGTTGTCTTTTTTACGACCGTCATATATTGCGTGAGAAAATTTATCCGCAGTCAACTTACGCGGTGCTATTTATGATATTTTCTTTATAATGTTTTTATGATTCATTATATTGCTTCACAATTTCTTATATATCGCGATTTAATCTGTTAATTACTGTTAAATACTATCTAGCAAATTGTGTGTTTTATGAAATCATCGATTTATTATCCTGTTACAATTTCCTGTTTAATTTTTTATTTCAGAACCATATTGTCGATTTACTTTCGATGGATGGTCCTGTTGGCCGAACACTCCAGCAGGATCAACAGCTTATATATCATGTCCTGACTTTATCACTGGCTTTGATGCATCACGTAAGTACATTAATATCTGCAGAAATACGATAATCATCTAAGCTAATGTTCTTTTTTCTTTTGATGAATAATTGGTCATTATTACTGGTATAATGACTAGTGTTATTTTTGCAATTGAAAACTATTGCGTCAGTAAAATAAGTCTTATTTATATAATTCTAACACGTCGCAACTATTTTTCATATTCTTCCACATTCAAAATTACATACCTTAGGATCTTAAATCTCTCTTTTCTTATTTTTTTCCTCGTCTCCCTCTATTACATTAACTACAATAATGAATGACTTGCACACTCACTTTATGATTTCATAATAATGATTTACACTTTATGATTTGATAATTTTGTCTTAGTAAGGATAAAATATTTATTTCAGTTTACTTACTTAATTATTTTCAGTTTACTTAATATCAATTTCTCTTCATTTCGTTTCATCAAAATCAGTACAGTTTATAATTTGTAGAAGAATTTACAATAGAATTTTCTGCCCTCATGTTCGTTAATACATCAATTGATATAAATCGAGGAAAATCAATTGATGAATCAATTTATATATTTAATTTTCTGATTTAATAGTGTATTATTTTTTCGATGCTAGTATAGGAACACAAATATCGTCCGATTTATTATAGAAATTAGTTTAAAAGTTTCGAAAATCAATCTATTGTACAGTAAAAAGAACTTCTATTACTTTTTCTTTATTTCTTTTGAAATCTATAAATCGCGTAAAAAAAGTATTCCAGAAAAGAGAATTTGTGTGAAAAAGTTATCGTGATAAAGGTTTTTTTAAGCAGTTTAAACATATGTCATCATCATTTATCTCAAATCTTATTTAATATGATTATATTATCTATTATCAATATTTTGCGAAGAATATATCCATTATTTGTTTGCTTGCTTAAAAAATACTGATAATAGATAATATAATCATATTAAATAAGATTTGAGATAAATGATGATGACATATGTTTAAACTGCTTAAAAAAAAACCTTTAATCATGCAACTCACGTTACGCTTTTACTTATATATATATATAATCGCTACAAAAAAATTATATGCGCATATCTTTATACAATATCTACTTCATATGACTTTTAAATTATAATATGCATTTGTTTTACTTCGAGAAATATTTTAAATGTTTATTGAAAAACTTTTTAGACATTCCTCTAAATAAAAGGTATAAAATATTTATAAGAATTCGCGATTATTTCATTAAAAAAGACTTGCGCATTAATAATTTAACGTATAATATATAAAACTACACTTGCAATTCAATGATCAATTAATTATAAACAATAAATTAAATAAACAATAACAAAACATTGATAATATTGTTGGAAATACATATATAAATTCACTCGCTATTTTCTTTAATTTGTTTAATCAATGTTGAAAAAATTAATATTAAAAAAATGTTGATATAAAACAGTCGACAGTTCCTCGACAGCTTCTTGGAGTTGCAGCATTTCTTGGAATTTCTTAATGAGTTGACAGTATCTTGACATATGTTTATTCTTCGATATTCCAGCGACAGTAACATTTTCAACAGTTAAAATAGGAATCTGTATTACCAATTTCAACAAGAAATTCTATGACGCTAATAATACAGTTTACATATTCATCATCGGATATCTTGCAAACAAAGCGCTGGAGAATTTCGGTCATTAACGTGATTAATAGTGGCGAGAAAATATGGATTAATTCGGACAAGTGCTGAGCAATTTTCAAGCCAATTTTCAAGCCAGTGTCCTTTCCTTAAAAATTCGTTGCAAACGTTCTTGAAATTTCTTTGTATATCCTATTCTTCTATATACTAATAGCAAATAAGACGTTGCATCTTGTTCAGATGACAAGATAGATGAAAATAAAATTTACAAACTATCGGTGACTTGTGGATTAATAGATGTATTAGAGTGAATATACTTGCAAACACGAATAACGAAAATATCTTTGAATGAACGCACAATTTTGATAGTTATATTTTTTAAGAGATTGAAATTTGTCACAATAAGTACAATAAGTGGTCGCTGTGTTTGCTTCATGAAAGACATGAATATTTTGAAGTATGTTTTATGTATTCATCTTTACTCTACAAAGACATGATATTATAAAAGACATGATATTATAAAAGACACTGTTTTACGCACATCAAAATTACAATGAAATAAATATCTTTGAATTATGCTTTTGAGCAATTCTTCGGATAAAACATTGAAAATATTTATTTTGTCAACAATCGGGTAATATTTTTTTATCTTATTCGGTTCCATTTCAAAACTTATCTATTTTTTTTTAATCACAGATCGAAATATTTCTTAATGTATTCATTGGGAATGAATATGAACTTGCAGTGATTTTTTATATAACGATAAAATGGTTCTATATGTAATTGCATTATGACGCATTTAAATACATCATTTATCATTTCTAACATTATATCTAGAACAAGTAATGTATTTGTGTTTTTTTCAATAGAGGTAGGATTCACCGATGACACAGATAATATAAGGACCAAGTTTCGGGTTTTGGATTTGAAAAGAATAATTGTTGGGTTGCTTTGAACAAAACTTGTTGTATTGAATGGTTCTCAGGCGACAACATTTTTTGATAGAGATCAAGTTGTTGCACGACAGATATTAAGAATATTAGCCTAATCCTATGCTTTTGTACACTCACGCGCATATTCGTCAATTTTTTCACGCATGATATTATTTTGAGCATAGGAGTTTGTCTATTTATATTCGTTAGTATCATCATAGCTATTGACAAGTAATCTCCTATGCATAATCTAATTATAAGATCAAGATGAATTGGCGGTTTGGAAAGTCTCATGCTCAATGGTAAATTTTTCACTATCTTGTAATTATTTTTAGCATTTGGATGACTAATATCTACCTTCATTTCCGTGGATGCGAAAGAATCGCTTAACTTTGTCACTGCCTCATCGTGAAGTAAAATGGCTAAGATAGTAATGCTAATAATATAGTAGACGATATTTTATCTTCGCATTTGTCGTGTATATAATTCATGCAGTGTTCGGCAAATTTAATGAGGAGATCTTTGTCATGTATCAACTCCTAATGAAGTACTCCTAATGAAATGATGCATCTATTTGCGATAGTAATTTTTCATGCTGACTTTTAAATATTTTTCCTAATTCTCCTATATATTTTGTGGATCTGGTTTTAAAGCGAGTGTTTTCAAACTTACAAATGTGATATTTTTTTCAGATGGAAACCAACTGCAACATAATTTTGGTTCATGCGATTGCAGTAGATGGTGCATATCATTATTACATAAAAAACGAGAATTCTATATAAAGAACGTTTTTTAAGATCATCCGAGTAATCATTTCGATATTCTTGAGAACGTTTTTTAGAACGTTTTTCAAACATAATATTTCGAAAACGGCATCCATTAACCAAGGATTTCTAATTGTCAGTTTTTCTACATTGATTTTATTCACATGCGATTGAATGAATGAATATTATTGACTGTGACTATCTGAACAATTTTGAAAAATATGTTTTTTTTCATTGAAATCTTTAAAATTCTTTTTTTGAATTGTATTTAAGAATATTACAAGCCATTGTCTTTCATTGTCTTGTGACTCCAAGTCGTATATATAGAAGTTTTTGGAGAAGTTATAGCTTGGTGATTTTTTTCTATACAAATGTCGATCAATTCTTTCATTGGCATATTGTATTTAAATCTGAAATAAACTGGAACATATTTTACAAATTCATTTTTTATATACATTTTATTTACATAAAACAATTGGATAATTTCTATTATAAGGGAGAGCTTTTCATTAAAATCACATGAATAGTATCTGTTAAGAAAATTGAACAGATTTTGAAATACATTACGGTTTTCGTTCTTATGTCTCTTCAAGAAGTATATCAAGGTCATCATCGGATAATCGTCATCCTTATTATTCGTTTTAAACTTTCCATCTTTTTTTCAATTAACTTAAATCTTTTCTCTTCATTTTCAGTTTTATTTATTTGTTCCTTGAGATATGATGTCTTCGTTAACAGGTAAAAAAGAAATCCAATTTGCCTCGTAAGAATGCGAACTCACTTTCTCGAACATAAGTCTAACTCATTTCATCCGCTCCTCGATAGGTAACAATTTTAATAAGCTTTCCGTTATATTTTTTGTTTTAAAGAGAAGATATTTATCATATTTGGATTCGTACGATTCATAGAGTAGTTCGTATTTTTTATTATGTGGATAATATACTATTTGAGCGTGTTGTCTGTGTTGAAGGAATTCTTCTTTGGAATAAATCCAGAAATATTTTTTCTATTAAATGCTCGTTGATCTGTTTGAGTGATAATATGTGGATGTATATACGCGGCTTTTTTAATGTTGCTTAGCCTTTTTTTCAGAGAATATTTCAGCACGTGTATTGCTCAGAGATAAATCCTATAATATCCGATTCATGAATCCCATATAGTTCTACGAAATCTTCCGGTCGCTTCTTTATTAATTTGGGCAGTAAAGATTGCTATTTACTGATGCCAATTACAAATGGAATGCGTATCGTATAATATTCTTCAATATATAAATAATCTTCAATAATTTGAGAAAACGCACTGCCAAATCCAGATTTTTGCGGAATATCTGTTTAATAAAATATGCAGGCAGCACGAGTTCTTTTTTTACGATCGTATTATAAGCAAAAGTCGTATCACAAGCCAGGAACAATGGGTAAGCAGTTCATAAATAGACTACAGTATGAACATTTGCTGTGCAAAAATCAGATCCTTTAATTTATATTCGAGTGTCTTCACGATACGCGTTCTCATCTTTACGAAACGTAAGGAAAGAGATGTTCGCAAAAGTATGCGACATTGACGATCCCCTTGTAGCTGCCATTGAAAAATCAAGTGGTCTTAAAAGCCCGGTTTATTATTGTCAAGTCGTCATATTTGAGCGCTAACGTTATGTCCTTATGCCTCTTTTTCTTGACGACGGTTTCCATGAAGTAGAGATAGCAATTCTGACGGAAATTGTTCAATATCTTCGCTGATTTGATGCAAAGCCAATCTTCCTATCCAACTAAACTTCTCTACCGGCAGTATCTCTCGGTATCTTTTGAATCGCTCGCAAATAAGACATCGACAAGTCGACAGGTATTTTGCAATCCATCGTGGTGCTTTTGCTATTGGCCGTATCGTAGCATGTCGTCGTGGAAGAAGAAAAACATCGTGGTGTTTGAAAATAAATGAATGAATGAAATCAAATTATATTTTTCTATATATATATATATATATATATATATATATATATATATATATATATATATATAATAACGTAAATAATAATAGTAAGTAGTAGTAGTAGTAGTA
>NW_012130118.1:496245-499688 GCF_000143395.1 Atta cephalotes | reverse complement strand
GTATAGTACGTCGTCGTTGGTTTGTTTAGTTGTACTACTAGTACGTACTACTACTATATATAATANATATATATATATATATATATATATATATATATATATATATATATATCATTGTTAGAACTTTAGAAGTTAATTGCCCTGTAATGCATAGAATTAGTTTATTTTTTTGTTCGTTAAAAAATCTATGACCATATTATATGACATAAGGTACGATCAATGCGGTGCAAATGCCTTAAAGCATTTTTTGATCAGTTCGCAAAATTCTTTGTTCTAATTGGTCAATTAAACGCTTTAAAGTATTTAAAATTTATTTATAGCGAGATTTTGACCATACGGCAATGAGATGAAAAAAAACCAATATTTTAATCAAATTTAGATTGTTCCATCTTTGGATAAACTATGGTCGATATTCATAATCTCTCTTTTTTAAAATCTTAAATAATGTCTTAAAATAGCTAATATGATTCTCTGATTGGTTCGTGACATATAAGACTGTACTTAAGACAATCTTAAATAAGAACTGACTATGAATACCAGCTTATGCTGGTATTCATTTACCTACTGCATAAATAAAAGAGTACAAAACATTAAGAGCATAAGAGAATAAGAGAGTAAAATAGAAGCTGAAGTTTATCGAAAGGATGGAACAAGAATTCCAGCCTAAGAGTTCCATTTTTCTTTGAAAATATTAACTGTAAGAGTGAATAAAAACGAGTTATTCCAAGAAAATTATAACATGAATACTAGAAAGTTTGTGAGTCATCGCTGTGTTTTTATCCATTGTTAATAATAAATATTAAACACGGCAATAACTTACAACCTTCTGGTATCTTATCTTTGAAGATAATGCGTAAAAGCTTAAAAAGCGTTATTATAACATGAATTTCTTAAAATTTTAAAATTTAGAGAGAAAGATAATTCTGTGTAACAATTAGTCGAAATTGTTTTTAAATTAAAAGAAGTTGCTTATATGCATATATTACAAAACATAAAAGTAACTGGATAACCTGCAATCCATCTAGAATATAAAAAATAAATGTATTAGTAGTGATAGTATATGAAAACACATGAAAAATTTAATACGAGATGTAGAAAATGTACTGAATGTGATACCACATGAAACACATGTAAAACATTCAAATTTAATACAGTAATATTATAAATGTAATATTTTATTATTCATTTTAATTTTTATCCGTATTACAATTTCATAGTTAATTTTACGCGTAATAATTCTCAGTCAGAATTTAACTAAAATTATTTGAAATTCAATGACAAATAGTACTAAATGCTTAACTAACACTTCTTAATTTGAATTTGCAAAAAATTTCTGTTCCCAGTAAGTCATAGTTTGGAGACTAAATTATTATGTAATTTTCTATTCCTATAAATCAAAATCGATCCTGACCTCAAAGAGAATAACAATAATATGTCTATCATTAAAAAATATGTTTAAAAAGTTACAAGTATAGTTATTATAAACTCAAAAGATACAGAGAAACCCAATTTAATATAGAGTTACTTAATATAAAGTACTTAATATAAAGTTTGAACGCTATAACTTATTTTTTTTCTCTTCCCAATCCCATCTTTCTTCTCCTTTACGGAAAAATTTCATTTGCAAGATTGTATCGATATTTAGGTAATTGTATTTTCCATCTTGTGAATCGCTCACGGGTAACCACATATTTGTAACAGGCGTTGGATTTCTAAATCATTTAATTGAGAATTAATTATAAATACGAAATTAATGAAATTAAAATATCATATGTTTTTAGAAGAATATATTTACTTTAGAAGAATATATTTACAAGAAATTAAATTTCTCATACCCTGTTTTAGCAAAATCCGTCCACATTTGTGTTAAGCATTTTATCATCTTATAGTCTTCTGAATCAATTGCAGGTGATGACATGCCGAAATCTTTTAACATATTAAAATAAAACAAATAGACCAGTTCCTCAGCATGTGACACACCTGTCAATTATTTTCGTTCACTTTTAATTAAATCTTTAAATTACATAACTTTATAAATATTTTAAAAGACGATTTATTGTTTAAATTAAATCTATAAAACAGATTGTGTTGTTTTAAAATCGCATAAAAATTTAGAAACATTTAAAATCAATTTTTGTAATTATAATATAAGCAGATATATTTTATAAATAAAGATAGATTTTTAGATAGTCTTAATTAATTAATAATACCTGGAAATTGAATATTGTATATTTTTCTTATAAAAGAAGAGTCACTCTCGTATGAAAATTTATACAGATACGTCGCTTTCTTGTCATTATTATTCAGCTTTGTCTGAATATCCACTACTTCCATTATACCACGATAGAAGAATTCATCGCTGAGAAAATCAACGTAATTTGTTAGAGTTTCTTCTGAAATTGCTTTGTCACCAAAATATAAAGATCGTAATTCCTCGACTGTAATTGGTAACGTAGATAAAGTTTCAGGCAATATAGCATTTTTGAAATCAGAATCGATTTTCCTAAGCTTTTCTTTGCTTATATCTGAAATTTTAAAAACATTTTAGTTTTGTCCGCTATAGATCATATGATAAATAATAGATGTTTTTACAGCTTTTCTTTTTAAATTAAAAAATAATTAATTTCTGTACATTTGTCAAACAGAGAGAAAATCTTTTGTTAAAACATTATTTAAATTTTTTATACAATGAGGTGTGTCCATTAAAAAGAATGCGACATATGATAGATATGCTATTCCATAAAAAAATTTGAAACATTAAAAATGTACTTAACGAAGTCAAAAATAAAACTCACGCCCTTTCCAGTTACTGCATGGAAGAAAAGATCCTTCGCAACTGGTAAAACCCAGAAGGAATGGTACCTTAACACCGCGGTGTTTAAACGTTTTTGGATCTTCCGGAAAAACTGGATTCGATGATTCGTGATCCAAAGTCGGTGAACATATTAAACTATATTGTAGATTCTCCTGCGAAGAAAATATTATTGAAATAATATTTTATTCGCACAATGTAGCCTGCATACTGCATTTATCGAACTTATATAATTACAATCATATATTCAGATAATTACAGTTTCCGTGAGAGACTTTTGTTCAGTTTCTATCAGTTTTTTAGCATCAATTGTTTTGAGAAATTCATAAGCGACTTTTGGATCTGTAGTAGTTTTTCCGAGTAGCTTCACGAGTTGAAAACCTTTATTCATCGAACGTGATTGTTTAATTAAACCCCAAGGACATGTTGCGACACCACTTTGTGATATCGCTTTATGAAATAGACCTAATAAATAATAATAACAAATTAGTTTCATACAATTATTACATAACATTCTTATTTTCTTTTCTTTGTAATGTATAAACTAATGTTTGAGAGTTATTGTAATCGCTGATTCCAATAATGATTTTGTAATCGACATTATTAAAAAATCTTTCTCTCTCTCTCTCTC
>NW_012130118.1:488372-489713 GCF_000143395.1 Atta cephalotes | reverse complement strand
AGCATTTTTGAAAATATATGTATATTTTAGAATGAGCGAAAAATAAATACACGATATACATTATTTTTATGAATTAAAATTACATTTAAAAAAAAATCGAGATTTTTCGTTTTTTAACATATAACTAAGTAAAATACTTTTGCGAGCCTTTGCTTTGAAAGAGCGTATAGAAATAATTTAAATTAAACCTCTCAAATAGTGATGAAATTTATTTCGAATACATATACATGTTTCGGTCTTAAATATGAATCCTCTTCATTTTTTTATCTAATGCATTATATTTTATCTAATACATTATATGACATGAGAAGAGATAATGTCTGTACTATGATATCTTATTGAAAGTCAAATGTGTTATATCAATTTCGCAAGTGTTATCTCTCTCCATATTTTTATATTTATCTGCAAAATTGATGTAACACATTTGACTTTAATATTTACAAAAAATTTCCTTGTACTTTTTGCTTTCATTGTAAATTTGACCTTCGAAACAACAGATCAATTAATAATTTTGGACTTACACTAATTGCATTAAAAATGAGGAAAGATGATGATCTGTTGTTTCGAAAGTCAAATTTACAGTGAGAGTAAAAAGTACAAGGAAATTTTTTATAAAAAGTTATTTATAGAAAATAAACATTAATTAGCAATTTTATACAATGAATATATTCTATTCTAACATATACAAATGAGCTTCGCATGTATATTTCTGATATAATAAGCTAAATTTCTCGATTGTATGAATACTTTTTGAGCATCCAAACAACGGAACTTTTAATTTTTGCTTATTTTTGCTTATTTTGCTTTTTCTGCTTTAATTTTTTGCTTAGATGATACATTTTCTATAATTAATACACATCTTTTTGGTATATATAATTTTAAGAAACATATAGTCTATTTTATACTTTATAAATAAATTCTTAATTACCCAGCAAAAAATGATCATCAATTAAACGTCGAATTGAAATCATTGTATCGATATTGATCGATATCAATTCGATAACTCATTTCTCATTAAATAATAATTTAATTTTTTTAAATAGTTTTTTAAAAAATATTTTCTGGACGAATACTTTTTGTACTCACTGTATATATTTTTTTCGATAATATGAATTCAACTCTTTTCTTCTTTATTTTCTGAGAATATTATGTCTAAGTAATCATAGATTCTTTGTTATTCTGGTTCTAATTGTTAAAGAAGCTCCAGGATGAAACATATGTACTCAAGGAATAAGTGTTATCATTATTTAATCTGAGAGGTTTAATATAAATTATTTCCATACGCTCTCTCTTTCTCTCTCTCTTTCTCTCTCTCTCTCTCTCTCTCTCTCTCTTCTTCTT
>NW_012130118.1:485395-488352 GCF_000143395.1 Atta cephalotes | reverse complement strand
TCTCTCTCTCTCTCTCTCTCTCTCTCTCTCTCTCTCATATATATATGAGATTATTAGGGCAATCAAATAAAACGTAACAGAAAAAATTCAAATATAAAATCAACATGTTAATAATTGCCATACTGATAAGACATTTCTTCCATTGTAAAACCAGCCGATGGATGCTCTGTTCATAAAACTTCTGGGATCATACCTATCCGCAAACAATCTCTCAATCACTATTACGTTCAACAGAAATTTTCTGCTTTTCAGATTCTAGTTCGAGTCTCCAAAGATATGTCGCATGTTGACATGTCCAGGTTGTAGGCCGGGTGCTTCAGTATTTCTCATCGGAACTGAAATCGCTATGCGATTTCCACATCTTTGGAAACCTATATAGCAAGTCTGTAACTTTTAACGACAGTGTCGATATTCTTACATTGTATTGATATTATACGTAATCAAAAAGGTATATAACGACAATATCGAATTGACGTCAGAAGTAACAGAAATACTGATGAAGAATTTGAAAGACAGGAAATTTCGGACGCAGCATAACAGGAAGGTATTTGTGAGTGGATTCAATCCTAGCCCAAAGAATTTTATAAACAGAGTCATCCGTTTAGTTTCACAGTGGAAGAAGTGCTTTTTTGCCATTGGTAATTATTAACACATTATTTTATATATATATAGTCTGTAGGAAAGTTAGTTGTTTTATAAATTTTACATTTCATTAATATTTATAGACTTTATAATTTAAATTAAACATTCAAAACTTACAAAAAATTTTTGAGGAGTATGTTTTATTAGAAACTGATTAAAAGAGAGAGAAAAATATAAATTTATTATCTGTTTAATATATTCGCAGAGCTTTTTATTTTTTATTTACAAATGTATTAGAATTTTGAAATATAGCATCACAGACTTATGAATAAATTCATGATTAAATGCAACGGGGTTTGGGTTTCTAAATTATTAAATGTATCGATAAATCTTTATCGACAAAATGCGTTGTACCTTTAGCTAACGGAGACAGAGTTAAATAATGTACGATGGCTCCGCCAGCGCTTTCGCCGAAAATAGTGACATTATCTGGATTTCCTCCGAACTCTGATATATTTTTCTGCACCCATCGTAACGCCATGATCACATCCTTCAGACCTTGATTACCTGTCGCCACTTTATCGTAGAGATTCAGGAAACCTAAAATCATTAATGAATTTTTCTAAAGTTGATTTATCTTAGTTAAAAATAGATGATTACTTTATGTTTAAAGCAAATCGTGTTAAAATTATAGTTTTTATAATATTAATCAGCAAATTTAAATAATCTTATATGTAAAAAATAAATAATAAACACAAACATAGATTTTTGTAATGACATACTATAAACAAAATGTGAATTATAAACTTTTTGTATTAACTTATTTGGACTATGTCTAAGTAATTTATTTCAAACAGAAGACATCTAAACAATTACTATATTAAAATGTTAAACATAAATGATATGTGTACAATGATACATATTGAAACGAATAACGTACCTAGAACGCCTAGTCTATAATTCAAGGTAACCAAAATTACATCTTTCTGTATTATATAATCGGGACCGTACATGATTGCATCACCAGAACCCTGAGAAAAAGCACCACCATGTATCCACACCATTACTGCACGTTTCTTCGAAGGTTTAATATTCGTAGTGTACACGTTTAAATAAAGACAATCTTCACTGCCCTTAATTTCATGTGTAACATTATTTATTTGAACGGAGATGTTTCCATATTTTGAAGCGTCTCTTTTACCGGACCATGGTTCTGCTGGTACCGGATCCTAAAAATCGCATGTGATTCTCTGTGTTAAGAAATAATTGTATTTTTTGTATGCAAAATTGTATTTAAGTAATTCTTAAATGAACAATTAACGTTTAAAGCTAACGAATGAGTGATCTAAGTTTCGCGTAAATTTGACGATGTCCATTTTATTATTTCTTTTTCAAATAAGCTTTATTGTAGTATTTTAAAAAGCTTTTAAAATAAACTTCAAGAATGTGCAATAAAAATGGGAGATTCCATTCCAAAAAAATTCAATTTGACTTCCATATGCGATTGCAAACTCTGTTAACGATATTTTATTTAGCCCTACAAATTTGCTTCTTACTATTCTTTGCTACTCGATCGTCTTCGAAATATTTTAGTGCTCTGGATTTTTTGATGATATATATTAATAAATAAAAAGCAGATTATATAATAATTATAAATAATGAACAGTTTTATGATTGATTAATCGTAATTTTTCAAAGAGTTAATTTTTATAAAAATGGATTTGTTATTATGAATTGTATTTACTTACTTTGAATCTAAGTTCTCCAATCGGTGGTTTCGCATATGGTATTCCTCGAAAAGCTATGTAATAATCATCATTAACACCTTTTTCTATGATGCCAATTAACTTTCCTTCCTGCACGTGTATTTCAATTCTGTTATCCATAATGGATACAGTATCTAAGTAAAAAATATCTGAAAAATGATCACTCGCTAGAAATTGGCTATTTTATTATTTTGTTAAATATCCAAGATAACTGGAGAGAGATAGAAGTCTTAAATAAAATTAACTCTAATGAGAAGTCTTGGAAACTGAAGGAATAGGTCTGATGAATCAGTAAATAGCTGTGGATGACGAGAGAAAAGTATATAAGTACTCGAGTAAGTTATCAATTTATGTTGCATACATATGTATGTGTATTTTAAGAAAGATATAAATGATTTTTTTTAAGTCAGATTAGATCCAATAAAATTTTATTTATGATTATGTCTTATCTACAGATTTAATGCGTAAATAAACTTGAATTATCTTTCTTGTTACATTTCTCAATGCACAACTAGAATAACTTTTTAGGTCTTGTTACATCTATTCGTGATTTGTAAGAAATATGAGGAAGTGCTCCTCGATGCATTGTAAATAAATCAATCGAATGAA
>NW_012130118.1:471594-483110 GCF_000143395.1 Atta cephalotes | reverse complement strand
CTCTCTCTTCTCTCTCTCTTCTCTCTCTCTCTCTCTCTCTCTCTCTCTTTCTTTCTCCTTTCCTTTCATGAGCAGAGACTCGCAAAAGCATTTTACTTGTTTATGTTGATTTATTCGTTAAAACTCAAATTTTACTTGTTCAACAAAAAAACTAAGAAAATTTGCCAATGAGAGCCTGCACCAGATGTTCAATTGATGTCGAAATGTATATAATTATATTATATTTTTGTGAATACATGATTCATTATTATCACATTGAACACGTGATAATAATTTAATTTTTTAAATAGTTTTTTAAAAAATATTTCATACTATAATATATAATTACAGACGTTTCGACATCAATATGTTCTCTTCAAAGTGCAAAAAATATATAATTCTTCAGAAATATTGAATTCCATTCATATTTAATATATAATATGTTGTCAAAAATATATCATTAAGCTGTAATTTTCGTCAAGACTGTAATCGTCGTATCTCATCGAATTCTCAGACTATGAAGAAAGTCATTATAATAAAAATAAAAAACGAGATTTTAACAAAGAATGTTGACTAATACCAAATTAATAATTGTGCATTATTACTTACTTGAGAAACAAATTAACAATGTTCTGTACAATATAATAAGAGAACTGAATACGTTGAGTTCAATTTATTTATAAGAGAGATATAAGAGAATAGCAAACTCATTTATCAGAAAGAAGATTAACAAATATGGAAGCAGCATCCACAAACAAATGATAACGGATGACTCAATAGATCCATATCGCTCTGTATACATAAAACGTTTCTTTGTTTTTTAATATACAAGGTATGCCAAAAGTCTGGATACATCCAAATATCTCATAAACGATTTAAAAAAAAATGTTTCTTACAAAAGTTGTAAGGCTTAAAAAGATAGACGCATTCAATGATAGTAGTTATTTGACTTACTAATAGCTAATAGAAGCATTGTTAAGATCAGGTTAAGATCAATATTTTTTAAATAAAACTCCCTCTTTTTTATTACATATTCTTGTAATTTATCTCAAGAGCTTTCCAAAATATTATAATTAAATTCATTTTTATTAAGTATTTTGCAAATTATCAGGCTTGAAAGTTACAGTACCGGCATTAGCATTATTCAAGATATCTGATCAACGGCTAAAATCTCTTGACATTAAGATCAAGGTTATTAGAAATTGTTTCTCTTATTTTCATTTTTGCACTGAAAATTCATTTTTATGTAAAAATGAAAATAAGAGAAACAATCTTCAATGATCTTGATCTTAACAAATATTATTCCGAACATAATTGTGAACACCATTCAAGAGGTTTTAGCTGTCGGCATCTTGCTAAATGTCGGCGGTACTATAACTTAATGAAAATGAATTTAATTATAATTTTGGAAAGCTTTCGAGATAAACTACAAGAATATGTAATGAAAAAGGAAATTTCCATTTAAAAAATTCATGATGACTTTGATCTAATCTTGATAAAGCCATCCTAGATTAAATAACTATCGTTGAATGCATTTTTTTAAGCCTTAGAATTTTTGTGAGAAACATTTTTTTCTAAAATGCATTTCTTCCATCCTTTATGAAATATTTGTGTCCAGACTTTTGGCCCTGTATATTGTTTCTGAAATAAGACATCTATTGAGAACTCTTTCTTCTAAAATTTCGACGTTATTCCAATCGAAATCATGATTGCATTCTAATCTATATTCTGTAATTACCGAATTCTGACCTGTATTTCTATTATATGCTTACAATGTTCATCAATTCTTGTTTTTAATAATCGTTTGGTTTTCCCACATAAGTAGCGTCACATTTTAGACAATTTATTTTATACTATTCATTTATTATATATATTATATATATTATATTATATTTATTATATATATTATATATATTATATATGTTATATATATATATATATATATATATATAGAACGAAACATTACTGATAATTTATCCATTTTTTGCATTTTGAAGAGGACATAATATTGATGTCGAAACGTCTGTAATTATATTATATTTTTGTGAATACATAAATCATTATAATCACGTTGAACACCTGGTGCAAGTTTTCATTGGAAAATTTCCTTAAGTTTTTATTGTTAAATTTTGAAGCCTTTTTATTGTACATTATTTACTTGTTTATGTTGATTTATTCGTTGGAGTTCAAATTTCATATAGAAAAGAATAATAATAATATTTTCACATACAGTATAAATTTTATAATAATATTAAATATAACAATATTAATTTAAAAAATGATTAAGAAATTGTATAGAACTCCTCAATATTTAATAAATTAAAGATAAAAATATCAAAAGAAATAGGAGTTGTTATATTAATTCTAATTGTTCTTTTTTTGTAAAAAAATTTTTACAAAATTATTAAAATTTTTACATGAATGTGATTTCAATTTAAAGGATATATTTTTATAAAATGTGTGAAATAACATTTATCTTAAACGTGAAAAGGGTCCAAATTTTCGAGGGTTTCTCGACCATTCGGGGATCATTTTATTTGTATATTTTCGTATGTATTTTTCTTCGTAGAAAATAATCATTACAATAATGCCAGACTTAAGGAAAAATTTGTTACATTGAAATAAAATGAATAAAATCCTTATTCGCGTTATGAAATCACTATCAGTTATGTCTCTGATTTAGAAATTAATTCCAAATTGGATTAAATGCAAGTAATATTGTATCACAAAACGTTAATTAGATTATATTATATTTCTCATTAGGACATTTGTTATAAAAAAATTAATAATCTTATCGCAAAATAAAATAAAAAGCAGTTAAAAACAGATAGCCGAGACACTCAAAAGCTGCCAAATGACTATGTGGGCTGGGACGACCTTGTGGCGCAATAAATAAACGTCAATTTATTCACACACAAGCTTGAAGTCTATGAATATATATATATATATGTGCTTGTTTTTCGCGCCCCAAAGTCTATTCAAGCCCTAATGTATATAGCTTATGGCAAACACGCGACGCTTGGAGTGGGAGAAACGGTATCGAGACGACAAATATGGTATAATGAGAAATATAATTTAATTAACGTTTTGTAGTGCAATATTACTTACATTTGATCCAATTAATTTCTAAATCAAATTGAGGATAACTGACAATGATTTCATAACGATGCGAATATGGATTTTATTTATTTTATTTCAATGTATCAATTTTTCCTTAAATCTGACGTTATTATAATAATTATTTTCGGTTTCTACGAAGAAAAATATATAAGAAAATATACAAATAAAACGATTCCGGCGTGATCGGGAAACTCTCGAAAATTTGTATCCTTCTTTGGAAATATAATTTTAATGTAAATAATATTCTAACAGACACAGAATTTCATAGTTTGTGTTTCATATTCTTCCAATCACAGCGTCGTTCTCCTTTACGAATGTTTTCCATGCGAGGAACAAGATCAATATTTAAATAATCACACATATCTCCAGATTTTAGTGGAGTCCATTTAGTAGGAGTCAAATTCGTAATAATAGGCGTTGGATCTCTATTAGTTGAAAATTAAAAATTAGTTATTAATTATACACAATTATAAAATTTTTTAAATGAAAAAATTAATTTTTAATTTAAAAAAATTAATTTTTCGCACCCTGTTTTAGCAAAATTTGTCCACATTTGGGTTAAGCAATCTATCATTTTATAGTCATCCGAATTAGATAGAAGTGATGACAAATTGAATTCTTTCATTACATGAGGATAAAATAAAAAAAATAAATCTTCGGCATGAGTCACTCCTACAAAAAATATATTGTTATATAATACATTAATTTTAAAAACACAGACTAGATTTCTATTTTGAAGTAACATTTAATGTTCATAAATAGTACTACAAAATAATATATATATATATATATATATATATACATATATGTATATATAATTATACATATATGTATAATATATACATATATGTACATATGTATATACATATATGTATATATAATTTTTAATTTTTTAAAGTAAAATATTTTTAAATGCATATTGATACATATTCGATCTCTTATAATGATTTATAAAAATTTAGATTTGTTTTTTAACAATGTAACATAATATAAGTGCACTCGTATTCCTTAATAAAGGATTAAAGATTTTTATATGGTTTTAAGTAAAATAGTGACGTTACCTGGCAGCGTAACCTTTAATATTTCTTTTCCGACGTAAGTTTTACTTTCATATGAAAATTTATACAGATATGTTGGCGTGTAACTGTCAGAACTCATTTGAATATCAACTGCTTCCATGATACCACGATTAAACATGACATCGCTAAGAAAATCAGCGTAATTCATTAAAGTTTCTTCTGATACTGCTTTATTTCCAAAATATAAAAATCGTAACTCTTCAACTGTGATCGGTATTTTTGACATTGTAGATAAAGCTCTAGGAATTATGGTTTTCGTGAAATCAGAATCAATTTCTTTAAGAGCTTTTTTGCTTATTTCTAAAAAAATTTTAAAAACTTTATTGTTATTAACGACTACAAATGCCAGATGGTATATGGATAATATTTAAGGGACATATTTGTTAAAAAATAATTTATTTCGAATATCTATTAGCATATAGATATTATAGCGTATTATTTTTCACAATAGCCTGTTAAAAAAAACACAGCATGTTTATAACATTACATTGATAACAGAAATTGACATAAATATGTCTATTCAGAAAATGTTTGCTTAATATTGATATACGTACGTGCAACATATTGATGTATATATATGTGTATACACTGATGTGTATACGCGCGTGCACGTGCGCACACACATAACACACAATATTAAGTTTATATTGTTTTTTATAGGTCACATCATATAAGAATTCATACACTAATGGTTATAGATATTTAATGAATGAACGCATAAGCATATGCACTTACGTCCGAAAAGTGTACTGCATATGAAAAAAGATCCTTCACAACTGTTATTTCCTAAAAGCCATGGCACTTTAACTCCGCGTTGTATTAACGTATTTGGATGTTCCGGAAAGAATGGATTCGGTGATTCATAATCCAAAGTAGGTGTAAATATTAAAACATGTTGTAGACGGTCCTACAAAAACGTAAATCAATAAAAATATCATAATTTGTTTGCAATTTGTTGTCAATCACAAAATCATTGCAAAATTATTAACAAATATTGAGATACTTACTAATGGTGTGGCAAGAAACTTCTGTCCAACTTTTATGAGTTTTTTTGCATCGATTGTCTTAAGAAACTCATAAGCGACTTTTGGATCTGATGTGACCTTTCCAAGTTTCTCCGCAAGTTGAAAACCTCTGCTCATCGCTTTGTTTGTCCATTCAGTCAAACTCCAAGGATTCGAGGCGACACCGCTTTGCGAGATTGCTTTGTGAAATAAACCTGGAAATTATAATTGAATTTAGTTATATTAATTAATTATCATTATATCTTTCTTGTTTTCTTCAGTTTAATAATATACAGGTTATTCTATAGATCTAAGCATTCTTTCAATTATTGTTTTTTTTTAGTCACTTTAGAGTCAATTTTATTTTTGAAACAAATGTTTCAGAAGAAATTATTATTCCCCCTATAACTTTTTCAAATTTTAACATGCTTAAGTTTTTATCATTAATATTTAAATTAAAATTTCAAATGTTTCACACAGAAATTCTTCTAATATATATTTTGTTTAAGACAGATTTTTTTAATGAATTTATTATCTACTTTTGTTATTGAAGAACAAAAAAGGAAGAAAGAGAAAGAGATTTGAACAGCGTTCATCTTTAATCTTACAATTATTAGTATAACTTGGATTTTTGTCGAAGAAAAATCTAGTTTAAAATGATCAACTTTTTGAATATTTAATAGGAAATAATAAATATTAGATAAAATTTGAGAATATTATATCATTACATATTAATAGGTCTATAGATTATTATACCTTTGCTTAACGGAGATAGATTTAGATAATGCACGATAGCTCCACCAGCACTTTCGCCAAAAATAGTGACGTTATTCGGGTCTCCACCAAATGGTGATATATTTTTTTGAATCCATTTTAACGCCATAATCACATCTTTCAGACCTTGATTACCCGTTACTACTTTGTCGTAGAGGTTTAGAAAACCTGAAGTTATTAATGCATCTTTCATTTGCAAACTCGAATGACTAAGATCAGAAGTAGATATATTGTATATAGATGATCTATGTATTATATTATCTCATATAAGTAAAATTCATTAATGATAATATTTTTTTAAATGTTTTTAAAGGTAATTTCGACACAATACGAAGTAGCATTTATACGTATAGTATAATAATTACATATTTTTATATCGTACATATACATTACAATAATACATATATATTATAATACGTAAAATATTAAAAAAACAGCATACTGAGAGATGCGTCTTGTATAATTTCATATCTAACTAATATACAACGTACCTAGAGCTCCTAGTCTGTAATTTAGCGTAACGAGTACTACATCTTTTTGAACAATGTAATCGGGACCATACCAGGCTGCATTACCAGAACCCCAAATAAAAGCGCCACCATGTATCCACACCATAACTGGACGTTTTTTCACGATATCTATAGTATATATATTTAGGTAGAGACAATCTTCATCACCTATTATTTCACGTGTTAGTAAATCAACTTGAACAGCGATATTTCCATATTTTGAGGCATCTCTGTCGCCGACCCATCTTTCTGATGGCAGCGGATCCTGTATAGATAAATGTATAGCTTTTATTTATAAGAATCAAGCTGATATATCTTTTTTGTAACAAGAACGCACATGTAATGTAGAACAACCTGTCTTACATTTGTAATTTGCCTTACAATTGATCTGCACGCAAATGTATGGATTGAGAGAATTAACATATTTTTTTATATAAATGATTGATTCGCATATCGATTCTTCAGATATTTTGAGAGATTTTTTTATTAGGAACATATTATTCTTTTTATTTATATTATTTCGTAGTGTATGCTATACGTCGTAAACTCAAACAGAAGTTGATGATTAATGGAAAGAATTTTTCATTTGCCAATAACAACTTATCGACAATACAATAAAATCGGTAATAAAGTCTTCGCGTTCCTTGAATTCGTATATCATTTGAATTATTTACTCGAAAAATTTCAAGCGACACTTACATAATTTTTTCTCTCTATTGTATGCGTCCTTAGATCTTAGTCACATTGAAAAATCTAAATAATAGAACTTATGCAGTAAATGAGTAGTTACAATTGAGCATTCTCAAAAATAGATCAACCTGAAAAGAATGCTCGATTGTGATTGATCGATCCATGTAGTGGAGGAAGCTATGTCGTTCCTAAATCTTAAATGAAAACAAAAATAATTCAAAATAATTACACATTTACGGATTATGCTTAAGTATTTACAAGAAATTAATTTTAGAAAAGAAGAAAGAATTGAAGGAAAAAGGTATAGAAAAGTTTTCTGAGAATTCAAGACTACTTTTATAAATTTAAATTTAAAAAAATAAAAAATAAATAATATAGAACATAACAAGTCCAATTCATACTCGACTTCTCCCCCTTTCCTTCAGATTTAAGTTTTAACTCTAATTTGGCTCCTCTCCCTAAACAAAATCCTGGTTAATAAATTGGTTTATTTACTGCTTCAGTTCTACTGTTTACGTTTTTATATGTTTTAATTATATGAATGTTATAACAGAAATTAATTTATATAATTTAATTTATATCAGGAATAAATCATTGTACCTATTCAAATCATATTAAAAATGTATCGCCATAATTGAATATTAATATGTGAAGAGTCAATTCGTATTAGTCATTTTTTTAAACAAAATTTTAATTTTTCTTAATTTTTGTAAATTACTAATTATTAATATGTCAATAAAAATTGTTTGCAACCATAAGAAATCTTTATTACTAAATGATTTCATTTAATAATAAAGACAATAAAGCGTGAGAAAAATTTGAAGATTTCTTTTTATTTTTGAGCAGATACAGGTATATTTTTTTTTATTCTTTAAAATATTTTTTAATTTCCATATTACTTATAAGTGAATTGTCTAATAATAATTATGAAAAACTCAATGCTGATTATATTAATATTAATTTTTGACTTTTTGCAGTACACTTAAATTTTATATTTAATTTTATATTTATATTTATATTTGTCCATAAATTATTCTCTGAATGTTGTGTTTACGAAAAATTCAAAGCGCTAAAAATAACTCATATAATCTGCTAATTTAACTAAATGCCAAATAATGATCTGAGATGCAATAGTGAAAGAAACGATAACTATTTTTTTTACATCATTAATTCAAGTATAATTTTCTCAATTTTGACATATATTGTATCTTTTCGTGCAAATTAAAAATAAGACAGATAAGTAGAAGTGAATTTTCAGTTAAAGCCTCTTTAATGTCACATATAGTCGCATGATTGTCATAGTCGCAAGAGTTCTTGTCGTACGAAGTTGAGCCAACTTCAACTTCTTGTGACTGCGACAGGCATGTCACATGAGCTCAATCATCACAGCAAGTTGACGTTTAGAATTTGTTGTCGAATTGCGTGCAAACAATCGTTGTGATTATTGTAGACGCTCATTTAAATCTGTTCTAACAGAGTCGTAAGTAACGCGTAAAAAATTGGCCAATCACAATTGAATATGATAAATGTAATTAACTATGCTTGGTTAATTTCTTACGACTTATGACCCTACGGCTTGCGACCCTATTGTAGAACAGGCATTAGCGACACTCTTGCGGCATGCGACAAATTTTCCTGCGATGCTACTACTCGCGACATGCGACACAACCTGTGCGACTATTGTAGACGAGGCTTAAGACTCAAGATTAAAATTGAACGGTTGTTGAACGTGGCTATAGTAACGGAATGTTATTCACCTTGAATCTTAGTTCACCAACCGGTGGTTTCGCATATGGTATTCCTCGGAACGCGATGTAATGATCACCATGGACAGCTTCCTCAACGATACCGATTAATTTTCCCTCATATACATGTACGTCTACTCGATTATTATCCATGATAAGTAGCAACAGAGTAATGTTACCGAATCTACTGGTTTACGTTGTAACCACGTACGACTACGTACGACTACGTATGTCGAGATTATGCAACTACATATACTTGAGGAACTGAAGGAACTGAATACATCAGTACATTATATAATACACCAGTTCTCGAGGAGAAAGTGGGGATTAAATGAAGAAGAATTGCTAATTCGTTATTTTTATCGTTATTGCCGGATAATTCTCTAGTAAAAGGTTGTTTGACAAATGATGTTTTTTATGTTAAAAAATTATGTTATAAATAATTAATAATAAAATGACAATTATATGTACAGGATGTTCCATTTTAAATAGCACTATATCTCTTAAATTTGACGTCGTCGTATATAAAAACAAAAAAAATTTTGAAAAACTTGATTTTTTAAGATCGCACAAAAGATTATTGCTACGAAGATTATAACCATTTAAAAAAAATGTAATTATGTGATATTTTTGTATAAATATATTTTTAGTTGTTCTATACAAGTATCAAAGTAGAGTTATTGAAAAATTAATAGTTTTTACAAAAAACTTTATTCTACACATTTTAACATAATGTACAAAATATGTCATGAAATATTTATTTTTTGACAACTATACCTTAATTCTCCGGTCATGAGATTTTTAAAGGCATATTATTGATATTTTGATTGTAATTCTAGTTAATGAATTTTAAACTGTAAAATAATTAAAATACACACACACACACACACACACACACACACACACACGCGCGCGCGCTCGCACGCTATGCACACAAAATCCGACATCTACGATACAAATTTGTTGTTAAAACTTTTACAAATATATCAATTTTTTCAAATCTTTATCTTTACGTATATTCACTAAAAGAAACACTAAAAGAAACACTAAAACGAAAACACTAAAAAGAAAAGAAACACTAAAAAGAAACACTAAAAGAATTTATTCTGTTACGTGAAACAAACAATAGGCTTTAATATAAATAGTAATAATGAGCATACCATTCTTATTTATGTTAAACATATCTGCGAAATAAAAACAATTAAAATTAAAAGTGGACGTTTCGATCCTATTAATTTTATCGGGTTATATCAGTATTTCTATTTAATCTAATTCAATTTACATCAAACGGGTATCTATTTTAATTTAAATTGTCAATATCATATTTTCTATAATTAAAACATTTGCATTTTAATAATAAGTTTGCTTCCTTTACATTCACGTAATTAACAACATTTCTTTATTCTGTTGCTTGAAAATCCTTATAGCTGATGCAAGTAGAGTTAAAATTCCACGTTACCGACGGATGGTTAATACTTTTGTGCACAAACTAATGAGATAAATCAATTGATGTAAACAAAACATGTATATAGTTGCTTTTTAAAAAAAATTATGCAATGTGCAACTATTACACGGAGAAAATTATATTTAAAATTATTATAATGTTTTAGAAGCGGATTATGACAATTATAAGTTTAAAAACTATAGCTATTTTTTTAAAAACAATAATGCAACGTAATTTTTCCTAGTAAAAAATTTTTTATTACAAAATCAAAAACTTGTTGAATAAAAGTTAGTACTATAAGTAGAAAAATATATACCTAATAAATATATCTAAGCAAATTTTGTTTGCGTACCATAGTAAAATTAACTATTTTCATATTAGAATATGGCTTAAGCATTGGCTTTTAAAAATTCTTTTATTTATGTGATAAAAATTAGTATTACTATAGTAAAAGTTATGTCGAAATCATGTTATGATGTCCATTAAAAATATAAGACATAATAAAGTATAATATAATTTAAAATTATATTAAAATTTAATATAAAATTTTCTCCATGTATAAATGCCTTTTTTTCAAAGCAACTATTTATTTTTTTTATGCCAATAATTGATCTTATTATTCTATAATATATCTTATAATAATTTATCTTATTATTCTATGTCTAAAACTATTAAAGTACATAAAAAAATGTATAATTATGAGATATTTTTGACATTTCATGTCAAAATATGCCAGAATAAAGAATATATCTTGTAAATTATTGATTTTTTGATAACTTTAATACTTTTATATATAGAATTACTAAAAGAATCATATTATGTAAAAAAAATCATAATAATTCTAAAAAAAAAAGATCTTTATATAATCTTAAAAAAATTAATGTTTTTGAAAATTGATTTTACATTATTGTCTCTCTTCAAATAATACAAATTTATCTAAAACATTTTTATATGATGATAAATTTATAAGATATACTGCTGTTCTCATTAAAGAATAAGACGCACATACCCACACTCTGTATATAATAACTTACGTAATACGTAATGATAATGATAAAAAACTTACTAATAAATTTTTAATTAATTTCAAATGATTTATCTGTAAATATATTTTTAAGTATGCATTGCTTAATTAATTGTCTAAACGTCTCTACTATTATACTAATTATATT
>NW_012130118.1:464643-471574 GCF_000143395.1 Atta cephalotes | reverse complement strand
AAAGTTAAGAAATATTTATTTTAAACGCGTTTTTCAACAAAAAACAAAAAATGCTAAAAAAAATTTAGTTTTAATAGATAAGATTACATCAGATAATGTTAGAACATTTTTTTAACAATTTCCCAATCCCAGCGTTCCATAACGGAAGGTTTCCATTTTTAGATTTAAATCAATATTTAGACCATTGTAGTCTTTGTTTTGCGACCAGTTAGTGGTAACCATAAATTTATAGTCGGCATTGGATTTCTAAAAATCAGTTTGAATTAATGTGTTTGAAGTTAGAATTAATATACGTTTGTAGAATTTGTATAAAATAATTTGTATAAAATAAGGAAAAATATTCTTGTACCCTGTTTTAGCAAAATCTGTTCACATTTGCACAAAGTAATTTACAATTTTGTAATCATTTGAACCTGGTTTGGGACACGTAAAATTAAATGATTTTGCAGCTTCTGGGAAAAATAGGTAACCTAAATCCTCTGTGTGGCTTACTCCTGTAAAATATTATTATATTTGTAAATTATTTTTAAAAATGCAGTTTCATCATTTTCAAATTTACATTTCTTTTAAATTCTTCAGTTCTCTAAATATTTTTATATGTTAATTTTTTTATAACATAAGATATTTTTATCATTACTTTTATGCACAATTATTATAATAATACAATTGAATATAATGATTGGGCTCACAATTTCAGAAATAATAGCATCGTTAATTGATAAAATGTATTTGTGCTTTTTGATGTAAGATATATTATGTGGTTGTAACTAGCGACAATATATCTGGAAGTCCTATGTCTAATACTGTTCTAAAAAGGGATGTTTCGCTCTCATAATTGAAATGATACAAATACGTCGATTTAAAATGACCAGAATACTTCTGCGATTGAATTACATCTCTTATGCCGCGTATGAAATATGTATCTCCTAAGAAATCTGAATAATTTATCAAAATTTTTTCTGCTATTTCTTCATTTCCAAAATAGTGATGTCGTATTTCCTCGAGTAATTCCTATTTCATAACTCGGATAATATATTTAATAATATTCCCTTTTTAAAATCATCATTTATTTTCTGTAGATCTTCGTCGCTTATATCTGAAACAATTTTAAAAATATGATTATATTGATCACTTTTGGGATATTGCATATCGAACAAATAATATTTCAGTATGAGTATTTTTGATAAGAAATAATTGACTTCATAAATTCATGAAAAATATCTATCTCAAAAATAATATATTTTTATATTAAAATAAAATTTTTATTTTAATATAAATATATGCCATTTAAGAGAGATATGTATAAAATATATATGTATAATATATTACTGTTAAATAAAAATAAATAATATACATATTTTGTATATTTTTATTTGATAAATTTAAATGTTGATGAACGTACACATAACCTACATATAAAGTAAAGTTAGATATAAGATAAAGTTATTTTAGAACAATGTAATTATTTAATATGTTAAAACATATATTTGTTTAAGGATTTAATGAATTATTTAATAATTATAATTCTTATACATGTACTTAAAAATTGCAGTAAACAAATTTATTTTTAATATTATAAACGTTAAAAGTATTATGGAAATCTTTTTATAAAATGTTGACAGCGTATTTGTTAAGTATCAAAATTGTATTATTCTTAACAAGTTACATTGTAGAAAAAAGTCATATAAAAAAGATAAAAGCAAAATAATTAAGAATATATTTATTAACAGTATGTGCACGCACGATAAAATTTACTTCTTTATTACCTCCGAAAAAGTTGCTACGTATAAAAAAAATTCCTTCATTACGATTAAATCCTAAAAGGAAGGGCATTTGAATTCCGCGGTTTACATATTCCTTTGGATGTTCAGGAAAAACTGGATTCGATGACTTGCTGTCCAGAGTGATCGTGAAGGGTAGAGTAAAACTCAATTTCTCCTGATGATTATAAATGAAAAATATGTTATTCATATGTTAAAATTTGTAAAAAAACTTTTTTAAAAGAAGAAAAAATATATACCAACTGCATAAAAAGATATCAAATATTACATTTTTCTTAAAATATGAATATGAAATATGTATAAATGAATAGTTGAATTTACCATGAAATTCGATTATTATGCTCTTGTCTCGTCCGGATGGATGTCAAAATGCGACTACATACACACATATATCCATCCGGAAGAGATGGCGTAATCTATTATAATAAAATATTGAGCTATTTACTGATTCAGTATTAATTGCCCATAATGAATTTTTAATAAGTGTTTTTGCGTCAACTGTTTTTAAAAATTCGTATGCGACTTTTGGATCTGATGTTTCTTTTCCGAGTTTTTTGGCAAGCATAAAACCTGTGTCCAACTTCATTAAAGGCCCAAGGATTTAAGATGACACCGCTTTGTGCGATTATTTTGTGGAATAAACCTACAAGGCATAATCGTAATAAAATTAGTTCATAGATTCGTTACCGTAAAAAAATCTTGCTTTCCTTTCTTTCTATTGTATAATACATAATCTCAGAATTTATTGATTTTTTTTGCATTATTGATTCTTTGATTGATTTTTGTTTGCATCAGTTTAAATGCTTTCTTTAAATTCGGATCTACAACATAGTATTTTAAATCTTAAACCGTAAGCAATTGACCAACTATAGTCGAATACGAGGAGAATAATTGATTGTGATTTATTCATTCCGTATGTCTTAAGACTTAAAAATCTGTTGTAGGGCTAAAGATATAGATAGACAATACCTTTAGCTAGCGGAGATAGGGCTAGAGCATGTACTGTGGTTGAACCAGCGCTTTCGCCAAAGATAATGATTTTTTCTGGATCTCCACCGAATGCTATTATATTTGTTTTAATCCATTTTAATGCCAAGATCACATCTTTCAGAGCTTGATTACTTGTTATCATTTCGTCATTAAGGTTCAGAAAACCTGAAAGCATTAATTTTTTTTCTTACAAGGCTGATATATTCAAGCAAAAAGTAAATCATTATAAAATAAACAAGAGAATAATATTTATCTTAGAGTTAATAAATGTTATAATTAATAATTATGTACAGTATTTTTTAAGACCATAATGTGAATACGCAACAAATCATCTATTATTAATAATTATCTATTTTCTATGAATATAATCTGTTACTTTTAGAAACATTTCAATTTTAGAAATATGCATATATTATAATAAATAAAAAATAATATTCCTTCTTATTTCTTAATTTTTGATAATAAATAAATTTATTTATTTATTAACTATTTTTATTTTCTGTATTAGTATTTGATTATAAATTAATAACATAATTATATATCAATGAGTTATTTAAAATAAAAAATAAATAAAAATCTAAATGTACATTTACATTTTCTGAAGAAATGTGAAAAAACACAAATGATATATATATATAAAAAATATATATCAAAGTAATAAATAACATACCTAAAGAGCTTAATCTAAAATTTATGGTAACTAATACTATGTCTGTCTGCATAAAATGATCGGGACCATATCAATCTGGATTACCGGAACCTACAAAATAGCCACCACCGTGTATCCATACCATTACCATGCATTTTTCCGAGGATTTGATTTTTGTAGTATACACATTTAAATAAAGGCAATCTTCATCGCCCACAATTTCCTGTATTACAGGGTTTATTTGAACAGCTATATTTCCATATTTCGAGGCATCTCTTTCACCATGCCATAGTTCCACTGGTACTGGATCCTAAATATATAAATATATAAATTATATTTAACACAATATCTATTTTTGAAAGAAATAGTTTTAAAAGATATATATTTTTTAAATCTTATAAAATTAATTCTACCATATCTAATTAATTCGTGAACATTTGAAGAAAATTGAGATTCTTCTTTTTTCATTTCTTTTTAATTCTTATTCTAAGGAAAATCCTTATTCTAAGGAAAAGGTTAAAGTTTACTTTTTCATTGTTGTTAAACTTAATTATATTGTGCCCTGATAACAAAGTATATAATTACCTTAAATCTGAGTTCGCCGACCAGAGGTTTGGCATATGGTATTCCGCGAAAAGCAAGGTATCTAACATTATTACAACCATGTACAACGACGCCCTTCAATTTTCCTTCAGCCACTTGTATTCTTGTTTCATTCATCATGTATACGCTGAAAGAATAAGAATGAAAGTAACATTAAAAAAACTTATTTGTTTTTAATATTTACAACTATATATTTGTTTCTAAAATCCATATTGCCATTGTTGCTATAAGTACTACATATATTAAAAATTTTTAGAGATGACTTGATACAGGTATAAATAATAAAGAGCATACAATCACAGGGCAAGATGTATTTAGCGAAAGTCGTATATTTAAATTTTTCAAGGTAACAAGATAATCAAGTCTTGACCATCATCCGTACAATACAAATATTATAAAACAGGTCTATTCAATTTGAGCTTCGAAACCAAAAAGCAAAGTTATTGACGTAAAAAAATCAATATGAGTAAGATTTTGGAGATTGTAAGTTGATACGCGTCTGAGAGACGCGTATCCTTATCAACACTTTACAGTCCATGAAATTTTATTCATATTATATCTTTTTGCATCGATGCGTTTTGACTCCGGTGCTCAAATACAAATTAGACAGGCCTGTTAGAAAGATATTACATGATAAAAAATTTTTGTTTCAGTTTATATAAATTTTTGTTTCAGTTTATATAAATTCGCTATTCCAGATGTGACGGTGACATAATATTACAATCGAGCTTATTCGATTTTGAAAAGAACTTTTCCGCGATATAAATTCCTCATTAAGTGGATATTTTTCTAAATCGTATGATAAATATGGGATTTTCAGATTCTAATAAAAAAATTTTTTTATATTTGTATTCCTTTTTGATCTATTGTAGTGAATTTTAATTATAAGGTTTAGTTTAGATTTATTATAGATATAACTTACCCGTTTTTTAAAATAGTGATCTGAAAAGTAGAAGTTTCAACCTGTAAAATGCTTTTTTAAACATCTTGATACGATGATTTTAGACGAAGTTATTTTATCTTGAAGTTTGCATGCAGCTACTGAATAAAATTTGTGTCTCTTAAAATCAGTGTCAAAAAGAACCAAATTCAAATTTCATATATCTCCGGGAAGAATGGTCGCGAAGTGACCATATGCGAAAAAACATTTTAAAGCCAATTTCTTTAATTAAATAAAGTTTCTCTTTAAACATTTTTTCTTTAAAATGATTTTATCATTATGCTACAATTTTTTTCACTGACAAGTAAACCTACGGAGATTTCATTCATCGTTTTTAATGAAACTTTGCATATTTTTAGAAATTTGAAAAATATTTGACATGTATTTTTTTTTATCGGCCACTCTGAATCCACTCTGAAGAATGAAAAAACTATCCCTTAAAGATAAGGGATAAATTTAATATTAAGTGAAATAAGTTGAAAATATTAAAAAGTAAAATGTATTATATGTATTATAGGTTTTTGGAATTGCTGAAATTAAATCTTACGTCAAAAGTATGAAATTCAAAATGACTGACCCAATATAGCGTCCAAATCAAAATTTTTATTATTTTTTATCAAAATGAGTAAATTTTAAAAATTCTTGTCATCACAGAATTCAAATTTCTGATTTTTGGGTCGACGATTTTAAATATGGTGTTAAAGATATAAAATTCAAAATGGCGAACTCAATGACAGCTATGTACATTAAAATTTATAACTTTTGTAAAAATTACAAGGTTCTTATCCTTCAGGGTGTGTTTTCAGTGAGTCATTGCCTCTCACCTTTTGAGATTCCTTTTTACAGAGAGAGGCCATTTTGAGACTGCCATTTATTTCAAAATGATATTTCCGTCTCGTTTTTGAATAATTTTTTGCAAACGCTCACGCATATCGATGCAAGATCTAATTACGGCTTGAGGTATTTCCCATATTCGATGCAATGCTGCTTCTAGTTCTTGGAGATTCGTTAGCGATTCCAAATTGTACCCTTTTTCCCATCATGTCCCGTACATGTTCGATGGAATTTAATTCCGCGCTCATCGGTGAATGTGATAGCACCTCGATGTTGTTTTCTTCGAGAAAGTTAAGGACTATCCTAGCCGCATATGGTCGAGCATTGTCCTACATTAAAATGAAATTGCGTCCTATTCGATGACACATCAGAATGACGTGAAGACGCAAAATTTCTTCCACTTAGCGTATAGTCATTCCACGAGATGGTATGATGATGACGTTCGTGCATCTATGTATTGATATTCTACCCCATATCATAATGGAACCGCTATCAAATATTCGGACAAGCTCGATATAGTTTTGTTTTAACAATGCCTATGATGACGCCAAATACGAATTTTTACATCACAACTAAAGAAGTAAAACCGTGATTTATCAGTGAATACGTTGTTCTACTGTTTCACAGTCCAATTTTGATGAAGCGAGCATGTTCTAAACAAGCATGTTGAGCCATAGGTAACATTGGTTTTCGAGCACGAATCGCGATCTCAAGCCTCTTTTGAACGCCTGATCGTTTGAACGTTGATTCGTCGGTGCGGAAGAATTTTACTTACAATTTGTAGTGCAATTATTGTTGGATTCCGCATTGCCACATTGACGATGTTGCGATCTTCACGAGTTGATGTTACTCATCTTCAACCTTGTTCGCTTCTTCAAAATCTTCCTGTTGGTAACGAGCGTAAACTCGACTCTTCGAAGACCGATTAACATCCACTCTTCTTGCAATATGACTCCGCTTAATCCTTTTTTCAGAAGAGCAATAATTTGTGCACACTGAATTTCATTCAACGGAGACATTGTTACGACTCTGTTTTTTTGAATGATAACTTCAGTTAATTTGAATTAAAATAAATTTAAACTGATGTAAACATTGTACCACAAGTACGATTTGAACGGCACTTGTGGTACAGTG
>NW_012130118.1:456495-463726 GCF_000143395.1 Atta cephalotes | reverse complement strand
ATATTCACATATAACTTCTGTGTACAAGTTACTCAGTACTAAAAATCTTAGTTAAAAATAGTACACGTAATATAAACTATTATTAGTATAGATTAACAGAACTACAATCGATTATCAAATAATTATTTTGATATGAAACCTCAAAAACAAGATTGTGAGTAACATTAATACCCATAGAGAGTCAAATTAGCAAAATATCAGCTATTGTTTAAATTTGCATAACTCAAAATATTTTATACAATCAAATAAAATGTTAAATAATAAATAACACATTCAAAAATACATATATTCATGTGATAATATACTCAAATTTAAGAAAAATGAAGAAGTAAATAATTACATACTCAAATGTACCTCAGCAACGTTTTAAAACACTTGAAAGTAAAAAATGCGTTATAATAAGTGTTGACTATTAGTATATTAGTGTCATGATGTAATGGCGAGCTGCTGAACAAATAATTGCATAATATAAGTAATCATTAAGATTCGCTATATAATAGCGGAAATATTAAGGGAGACCACAATATACACTAGCTATAATACCACCTTCTTCTTTGTTATAAAAAATATTTTAAGTGTAATATGAAATATTACACTTAAAATATTTTTTACTTAAGGTAAATATAGCTTATCAATTTTAACTTTGACACTTATGCGTATATGTGTGAACGTGAGAGAATATCACCTTTTTCCTTTCACTTTCTCTTCAAAAAAATTGCAATCTAATTTTAATTTCAAGCTAGAAATAAATTTATAGGTTAAATTACATTTTCGGTATTATTTATATTTTTTAGAGCTGAGGATGCAGCGTACTTCAAAAATTATTCTTTTGCACTATAATCGGGGAATGATATGGGGCCTCCCTTTGCGTTACAAAGTATTACATTTCTATATCTGCATCCCCAAAAAATATAATTTAACTCAAACATATTTTTGTTTTAAAATTAGATTTGATTTAGATAATATTTTTCGGGGTAGAAATCTCTCTCCCGCACATGTACTTTGCAATGTGAAGCGAGAATCACCTTGCATCACCCCCTACTTATAGTGCAATAATTTTGCAATGATCTTATCCTTCACAGTAGTCTATTTTCATATAATGAGTGAGGAAAAAAATTCCTTTACAAGTAGTAAAAAGACTTTTAACAATCCATATATTCTATTTAAAAAAAAAATTGGCAATTATCTATACTTGATAGAGCAATATTTCAGCTTTAAGAATCTGTATTTTAATTGTGATACGATGATTTTTATAGAGTTATGAGCAATAAAGTCAGAATATTTTACTTAATCCGCGAGTAAGTCAGGTATAAAAAATCGTAGGAACATTTAAAAAAAATAATTTTGTAGAGAATTTGATTCAAATTTTCACGGTAGATAGTCGAAAATGTGCTCAAATTTTTTTTGACACACTACAGACCTTCAAAGTGAAAAGAAAAATTTTCATTTTTTTTCAGTTCGTGATTTTCTATGTAAAAATGACAAAACTCACAAAAATTAAAAACTTATAATAACCATTTGAAAGTAGAGATTTTAAACTTAAAAATCTTTTCTTAGACTTAAGTGGCAAAAAGTCTTTTTCCAACTTGTAAAAGGACTTTTTCCTTAATTCAATATTATACTTGACATGTTATTTTTAAGTTACAAAGTTTTATTTTAACTAAATAACTTCGAAATGATATAGTTCAGAAGTCAGAAGAATTTGCAATGTGACTGGGAATATGAATATACATGAATCACTATTCTATAGGCTATAATTATATGTGAAAATTAAAGATACTAAAATGTAATCTTTCCAAAAGTTTTACCAAATATCATAATAAATATGACGATGATAAAAAAATAATAGAGATATTTTTAATCAGACGAATAAACTAAGAAAATGGAAATTTGGAATAATTAATTTAAAGAAGAAGAAACATCTTTTGATATCTAATAATATACCATTTTACTAAAAAACAATTTTACCTACGAGTCTATTCTTCATAGCAAAATATAAGAGTTCTTACAATATTTTGAAGATAATTTATCACAAAGAGAATATTTAAAGTAATAACAAAAGCATTTAACTATTTAGCCTTCTAGGTACTTATTTGCGCGTTGAATTTATTAATTTTAATTATTTCTTTGTACTTACTTATAAAAAACGAAGTTTTTATATAGCGATGTTTACTATAAACTATAAAGTATAAAACATTCAATTTTAATAGGGTGTCTAATAATTAACGATAAAACTCTCGCATAATGACAAAATGAATAAAACTGAGAAAACTCGAAAAGTTCTCTACCATTTTGCAATTTTTGCAATAGTGAATAAGCAATTTGCAAGATATTACCTAAAAATTGCCAAATATTGATCTCCAATAATTTTTTACTCAAATACTATCAACTTTACAGAAAAATAGCAACAGACAAAAATTGTTTATTTTCTTCTCATAGAGCTCTAAAAATTTTTTCAGAATTTTTTATCAACTTTTTAGTACTACATTTTCTTATTAACAATTATTTTTATCAACATGAGAAAATATGATATTAAAAGAATTCTCAAAATTTTATGAGAAGAAAATAAACAATTTTTGTCTCTTGCTGTTTTTTTTATAAAGTTAATAATATTTGAGTTATCAGTGATAATATTAATACAAATACATATCAGGATTTGTATTGATATAATCATTGATAATTGGTTTCACTTCTACCTTATAGCATTCAAACACAGAAAAAATGATTTTAAATATTAATCGATAACTATCTAATAAAATAATCTTGTTAATTTAATGACAGTATTAATGAAATACGCTATTCTTCTTGTTTTGATAAAATGTTTTTTATTTAATTAACATTGTTATTGAATAGAGAACGTTATTTTCAATTAGACTGATGTTGATTAATGTTAATAGAACATTATTTTTTTCATGTAGTATTATATAATTTGTTATACTGTAATGTGTAATATGTAATGTGTAATATGTAATCATGTATTGTTATGCGCGTTAAGGGATTATCCTACTTTACAATTTTTAAAAACTTTTTTACTTAAAAAAATGAAGTTTTATAATTAGTGTGCAAAAGATTCTGAAAGTGGATATTTGAAACATTACTGCTTTATTCCAAGTTTTTACCTTGAGACATATAAAAAAGAAGAAAGTGAAGTGCATTTCACAACACATACATACTAGATAGGATGATTAATGATAAAAAACTACATGATAGTAAACTACGAAGTAATCAAACTAACATGTTTACAGTTTGGTAACATCATACATTTATTGAAACTATATTTTTAAAAATGATACAAGATTTTTCAGGTTACAATTAACAAATTGATTTGCAATTTGAACATACATTTAGGGAAACAGTAGATTTCGAAGGATTCATGATTTTGTCAGTAAAATTTGTATAATTTCCAATATATAATAACATTTATAGTGCCAAAAAGTGTGGCAAAAATTCAAACATATTTACATCAATTTTTAAAAAATTCGGAAAAAAGTTTGATTAACTGATAGAGGGCATATTATAATTTATGAATCTAATTCATTTTTTTTGTATCAAGATAATTCAAATGGCGAAATCATATACATAAAACACGCAAATGGCTATTTTCTCGAAAGATTAATATATTTTAATACAGTGTGCAACACAATAAGTCAAAGATATATATACTCAGATATTATATAACGTGTAATAACGTATAATACATGACTATGTGTGTGTGCGTATGTGTGTGTGTATACGTGTTGCACATTGCAATATGATGGACTGTACAATACTTTATATAGAATGTTAGGGCAGAAATGAAAGCAACCAATTACAATAATAATAAAAGTCTATATCACCTGATAGTAAATGTGTTTTATATTTTAAATTCCTAAGAATTGAATGTTTTATATAGAATATATCATTATTTATTCAAGAAAAAATAAAGAATTTTGTTTATTATCAGAAAAACGCTAAAGAATGATTTTGGAATACTAGAATTCAGCTGAATTAATATAAATATAAGCATTAGAACATCTGACAAAGGATCAAATAATATCAGTAATTATTTGAAAATGATTACAGTCTTTATTTTATTGAAAGTATAAATTCAATCCATTCAATTCAATATCGATTTATAAAATAAAATTTTATTAATATTAATTTTCTAAAATTAATTAATATTAATGTTTGCATTTATTTTATTAATATTAATTTTCTAAAATTAATTAATATTAATGTTTGCATTTATTTTAAATAAAAATATAAATCTTTCTCGACGACTAGCAATTTCCTTCTATTTTTTTTTCGTTGCAAGACTCTTGTCAAGAGAGAAAATACTCAGAAAGATATTACTGATGATTTGTAGAAATATTACTGATGTGAAATTTTTGCACACTTCATTTTGATATATAAATCTTCATGTTTTTTTGTTCATTTTAAGGTGCGATATAAAAATTTTTATTTACATTTTTATTTACATATTGAAAGTTACCATGAATTTTTTAATGTACAATCTTATTTTTTTTTAGAAATCGAAGCATCGGAACGCTGAATAAAAAAGATATATTGTGTTAATACTTACTGGGATGCTAGTTACAATAAAAGATACGTTTTTATTGAAAAGAACATTGTTCTTTTAATTTTTAAGATTCCTTTTTTATCTCTTTATTTCTCTCTTTTCACGTATTTTCCTTCCAGACTTCTTGAATATATATATTTCAAACAATTTAATACTTTCTTCAATAACGTTATTGAATTCAAATACGCACTGAAAAATGAATGCTACTGGTTGCCTGCTCTTAGTTATATGAGGTGCAATAGTTGTTTGCAGATAAATTTTTCTTTTTCTAACCGCAATGCATCGATCACGTGATCGATAATACAATATAGCAGAAAAAGACAGCCTCGTTTGCAATTAATTATTGTAATTTGATGATTTATTGAAATGGAGGGGACAAATCTGTTCCTTTCTTCTGATGTATTTGAGATCAGTAAACTATTAATGTTATTTCCAAATAGAGATGTACGAACTATTCAAATATTAATCACTATGATTGAATACAAATTATTCGAAAATTTAGAATCTAAGAAATTTTAATAAGAATTAGATATATATTTATATATATGATGTATACATATATACAAGGCATGTATTTGAAATACTTTTATTTGAAAAACAGTATTTATAACACAATTATATTATGCATTTCAATGGAGCAAATATTTCAAATTTTGCGTTTCATATATAAAAATTCGATGTTTTTATGATACTGTTGTCGCCAGATAACTATCCCCTAATATAGCAAAAAGTTGTATGACAAATGGTTTTTCATGTTAAAAAATTATAAATAATTAATAATAAAATGATAATATATGTACAGGATGTTCCATTTTAATGAAAATAGAATTATATCTCTTAAATTTGACGTCGTCATATAAAAAAACAAAACTATTTTTAAATAAAAATTATGTGGTCTAAAATTTAAAATCAATTTTTAGAAACATTGATTTTTTAAGATCACACAAAGATTATCGCTACGAAGCGACTTATAACCATTTAAAAAAAATTTAATTATATGATTTTTATATAAATATATTTCTAGTTATTCTATATATAAAAGTATTAAAGTAGAGTTATCGAAAAATTAAGTTACGAGAAACTTTATACTTTATTCTGGCACATTTTAGCATGATGTACAAAATATGTCGTAAAATATTTATTTTTTGACAACTATATCTTAATTTTCCGGTCATAAGATTTTAAAGACATATTATCGATATTTTTATGAATTCTAGTAGATGAATGTTAAACTGTAAAATAATTAAAATACAATAAGTGATTTATCCTATTATTCTATGTCTAAAATTATTAAAGTACATAAAAAAATGTATAGTATATAGTTTATGAAATATTTTATATTTCATGTCAAAATATGCCAAAATAAAGAATATATCTTCTAAATTATTGATTTTTTTGATAATTTTACTTTAATAGTTTTATATAGAATTACTAAAAGAATCATATTATGTAAACAATCATATAATTCTAAAAAAAAATGATCTTTATATAATCTTAGAAAAATCAATGTTTTTGAAAATTGATTTTACCATTATTTGTCTCTCTTCGAATAATACAAATTTATCTAAAACATTTTTATATGATAATAAATTTATAAGATATACTGCTGTTCTCATTAAAGAATAAGACGCACATACCCACACTCTGTATATAATAACTTACATAATAGGTATAATAAAAAACTTGCGTACTAATAAATTTTTAATTAATTTCTAATGATTTACCTGTAAATATATTTTTAAGTATGCATTGCTTAATTAATTGGGACGTCTCTACTATTATACTAATTATTAGGTGTACAACTTTGCTTCCGCCGTTTTCCTATAGATGGCTTTAGCGGTAAGTGGTGGTCGAAATAAATAGATCATAGACGTCATACAATAAACTTGGGCATCAACATAACCCGTAGAAACATTAATCGATTTGTGTCTGCATCATAAAGTTATTCTCGATTGAAAATGTCAGTTTACGAGCCAAATTCTCGTCATTTGCGGAAGGTTTTAATTTTTTGCTTCAATATGAAGAAATCTGAGGCTCATCGAATGCTCTCAAATACTTATGGTGAGGCCGCTATTAGTGAAAGAACGTATCGTGAGTGGTTTCAACGCTTCAAGAACGGTGATTTTGACGTCCAAGGTCATGCTCTGTATTTGGTGGGACCAGCTCGGCTGTATTATGAACTGTTAAAACCGACTGAAACAATCACAGGCGATCGGTATCGAACGCAATGATGCGTTTGAGCCGAGCATTGAAAGACAAACGGCCGCAATACAACGAGAGACATGATAAAGTGATTTTGCAGCATGACAATGCTCGACCCCATGTTGCGAAAGTGGTCAAGACATACTTGGAAACGTTGAAATGGGAAGTCCTACCCCACCCGCCATATTCTCCAGACGTTGCTCCCTCTGATTATCACTTGTTTCGATCAATGGCACACGGCCTGGCTGACCAGCACTTCCGGTCTTATGAAGAAGTAAAAAATTGGATCGATTCGTGGAGCCTCAAAAGATGACCAGTTTTTTCGACGCGGGATTCGTTACCCGAAAGATGGGAGAAAGTAGTGGCCAGCGATGGACAATACTTTGAATTATAAATGTACCAATTTTTTACAATAAAGCTTCGAATTTCGGAAAAAAAACGGCGGAAGCAAAGTTGTACACCTAATATATT
>NW_012130118.1:448898-455818 GCF_000143395.1 Atta cephalotes | reverse complement strand
AGAGTCTGTTAAGAAATATTTATTAAATGCATATTTTTCAACAAAAAACAAGAAATATTAAAAGAAAATTTGGTTTTAATAGATAAGATTACATCAGATAATGTTAGAACATTTTTTAAACATTTTCCCAATCCCAGCGTTCCTTTCCGTAATGGAAGGTTTCCATTTTTAGATTTAAATCAATATTTAAACCATTGTAATCTTTGTTTTGCGGACCAGTTAGTGGTAACCATAAATTTGTACTCGGCGTTGGATTTCTAAAAATCAGTTTAATTAATACGTTTGCAGGTAGAATTAATATACATTGTAGAATTTGTATAAAATAAGGAAAAATATTCTTGTACCCTGTTTTAGCAAAATCCGTCCACATTTGCACAAAGTAATTTACTATTTGGTAATCATTTGAACCCGGTTTAGGACACGTAAGGTTAAATGGTTTTACAGCTTCTGGGAAAAATAGGTAACCTAAATCCTCTGTATGGCTTACTCCTGCAAAATATTATTATATTTGTAAATTATTCTTAAAAATGCAGTTTCATCATTTTCAAATTTACATTTCTTTTAAATTCTTCAGTTCTCTAAATATTTTTATATGTTAATTTTTTATAACATAAGATATTTTTATCATTACTTTTATATTTATTTATCATTACAATTATTATAATAATACAGTTGAATATAATGATTGGACTCACAATTTCAGAAGTAATAGCATCGTTAATAAAAAAAAAAGATATATTATGTGGTTGTAATAGTACTAGCGATAATATACCTGGAAGTCCGATGTCTAACACTGTTCTAAAAAGGGAAGTTTTGCTCTCATAATCGAAATGATACAAATATGTCGATTTAAAATGACCAGAACATTTTTGCGATTGAACTACATCTCTTATGCCGCGTACGAAAAATTCATCTCCTAAGAAATCTGAATAATTCTTCAAAGTTTTTTCTGCTATTTCTTCATTTCCAAAGTAGTGGCGTCGTAATTCTTCGACAGTAATTCCTATTTCAGGTAACTCGGATAATACATTTGATAATATTGCCTTTTTAAAATCATCATTTACTTTCTGTAGATCTTTGTTGCCTATATCTGAAACAATTTAAAAAATATGATTACATTGATCACTTTTGGGATATTGCATATTGAACGAATAATATTTCATGAATATTTTTGATAAGAAATAATTGACTTCATAAATTCATAAAAATATCTATCTGAAAAATAATATATTTTTATATTAATATAAAATTTTTATTTTAATATAAAAATTTAAGAGAGATATGTACAAAATATATATGTATATTATTATTAAATAAAAATAAGTAATATACGTATTTGTATATTTTATTTGATAAATTTAAATGTTGATGAACGTACACAACCTATGATAAAGTTATTTTAGAATATTGTAATTATTTAATATGTTAAAACAATATATTTGTTTACTAAATTATGTAATAATTATAATTCTTATACATGTACTTAAAAATTGTAGTAAACAAATTTATTTTTTATATTTTAAAAACGTCAAAAGTATTACGGAAATCTTTTTATAAATGTTGACACCGTATTTGTTAAATGTCAAAATTGTATTATTCTTAACAAGTTACATTGTAGAAAAACAAGCTACATTGTGTAAAAGAGATACAAGCGAAATAATTAAGAATATATTTAGTGATAGTATACGCGCGCGCAATAAAATGTAATACTTCTTTATTACCTCCGAAAAAGTTGCTACGAATAAGAAATATTCCTTCATCACGATTAAATCCTAAAAGGAAGGGCATTTGAATCCCACGGCTTACATATTTCTTTGGATGTTCAGGAAAAACTGGATTCGATGACTTGCTGTCCAGAGTGATCGTGAAGGGTAGAGTAAGACTCAATTTCTCCTGATGATTATAAATGAAAAATATGTTATTCATATGTTAAAATTTGTAAAAAAACTTTTTTAAAAGAAGAAAAAATATATACCAACTGCATAAAAAGATATCAAATATTACATTTTTCTTAAAATATGAATATGAAATATGTATAAATGAATAGTTGAATTTACCATGAAATTCGATTATTATGCTCTTGTCTCGTCCGGATGGATGTCAAAATGCGACTACATACACACATATATCCATCCGGAAGAGATGGCGTAATCTATTATAATAAAATATTGAGCTATTTACTGATTCAGTACTAATTGCCCATAGTGAATTTTTAATAAGTGTTTTTGCGTCAACTGTTTTTAAAAATTCGTATGCGACTTTTGGATCTGATGTTTCTTTTCCGAGTTTTTTGGCAAGCCTAAAACCTGTGTCCGTCACTTCATTAAAGGCCCAAGGATTTAAGATGACACCGCTTTGTGCGATTATTTTGTGGAATAAACCTACAAGGTATAATAATCGTAATAAAATTAGTTCATAGATTCGTTACCGAAAAAAATCTTGCTTTTCTTTCTTTCTATTGTATAATACATAATATCAGAATTTATTGATTTTTTTAAATTATTGATTCTTTGATGTTTTTGTTTGCATTAGTTTAAATGCTTTCTTTAAGGATCTACAATAGTGTTTTAAATCTTAAACCATAAGAAATTGACAACAATAGTCGAATACGAGAAGAATAATCGATTGTGATTCCATTCCTTATATCTTAAGACAAAAATCTATTGTAGATCCGGACTAAAGACAACACCTTTAGTTAGCGGAGACAGAGCTAGAGCATGTACTGTGGATGCACCAGCACTTTCGCCAAAGATAGTAATTTTTTCTGGATCTCCACCGAACGTTATTATATTTTTTTTAATCCATTTTAATGCCAAGATCGCATCTTTCAGAGCTTGATTACCTGTTATCACTTCGTCATTGAGGTTCAGAAAACCTGAAAGCATATTAATTCTTTTTCTTAAAAGGTAATATATTCAAGCAAAAAGTAAATCATTATAAAATAAACAAAAGGAAAATATTTGTTTTAGAGTTAATAAATTTTATAATTAATAATTATGTATAGTATTTTTTAAAACCATAATGTAAATACGCAACAAATCATCTATTATTAATAATTATTCTATTTTCTATGAATATAATCTGTTACTTTTAGAAGTATTTCAATTTTAGAAATATGCTTATACTATAATAAAAAATAATATTCTTTCTTACTTCTTAATTCTTGATAATAAATAATTTTATTTATTTGTTAACTATTTTTACTTTCAGTATTTGATCATAAATTCATTTGATCAATAACATAATTATATGGGTTATTTAAAATAAAAAATATAAATCTAAATATATGTATATTTACATCCTTTGAAGAAATGTGGAAAAAACGCAAATGATATACAAAAAAATATATATCAAAATAATAAATAACGTACCTAAAGAGCTTAATCTAAAATTCATGGTAACCAATACTACGTCTGTTTGCATAAAATGATCGGGACCATACCAGTCTGGATTACCGGAACCTACAAAATAGCCACCACCGTGTATCCATACCATTACCGTGCGTTTTTTCGTGCATGAAGATTTGATTTTTGTAGTGTACACATTTAAATAGAGACAATCTTCATCGCCTACAATTTCCTGTGTTGTAGGGTTTATTTGAACAGCTATGTTTCCATATTTCGTGGCATCTCTTTCACCGTGCCATGGTTCCACTGGTACTGGATCCTAAATATATAAATATTTAAATTATATTTAACATAATATTTACTTTTGAAAGAAATAGTTTTAAAAGATATATATTTTTTAAATCTTGTAAAATTAATTCTAATTAATTCATGCACATTTGAAGAAAATTAAGATTCTTCTTTTTTCATTTCTTTTTAATTCTAAAGAAAATCGGTTAAAGTTACTTTTTCATTGTTGTTAAACTTAATTATATTGTGCCTTGATAACAACAAAGTATTATAATTACCTTAAATCTGAGTTCGCCAATCGGAGGTTTGGCATATGGTATTCCGCGAAAAGCAAAGTATCTAACATTATTACCATGTACAACAGCGCCCTTCAATTTTCCTTCAGCCACTTGTACTCTTGTTTCATTCATCATGTATACACTGAAAAAATAGGAATGAAAATAACATTTAAAAAATGTATTTATTTTTAATATTTACAAAAATATATTTGTTTGTAAAATACATATTGTGATATCAGTTTGATAGTTTCTATTATTATAGCTACATATACCAGGTGTACAAGTATGAAATGATGATTTTTTTCCCAAAAAGTTGAGACTCATGTCAACAAGCTGTTTCCAATCACCTACGAGAGATGGGAAAAATTCAGAAAGTCGACAGATGGGTGCCACATGAATTGAACGAGAGACAGATGGAAAGGCGCAAAAACACATGTGAAATTTTACTCGAACAATACAGAAGAAAATCATTCTTGCATCGTATCGTTACTGGGGATGAAAAATGGATTTTTTTTGAGAATCCCAAGCGCAAAAAATCATGGGTAGACCCAGGCGCACCATCCACATCGATCGCAAGACCGAATCGCTTTAGCAGGAAGACGATGCTCTGTGTTTGGTGGAACCAGAAGGGTGTGGTCTATTATGAGCTATTGAAGCCTGGCGAAACGGTTAATACCAAATCAACAACAATTGATCGATTTGAACCGTTCGCTGCTTAAAAAACGACCAGAATACCAAAAGAGGCAACACAAGGTCATTTTTCTCCATGACAATGCGCCATCACATATGCAAAACCAGTTCGGGACACGTTGGAAGCATTCAGAAGTTCTACCTCATGCGGCTTACATCAGACTTGGCTCCTTCCGATTATCACTTGTTTGCATCGATGGATCACGCACTTGCTGAACAGCGCTTTGGTTCGTACGAAGATGTAAAAAAATGGCTCGATGAATGGTTCGCGGCAAAAGGGGAAGATTTTTACTGGTGTGATATCCACAAATTGAAAGATGGGAAAATGTGTAACTAGCAATGGAGCATACTTTGAATAAATCTCTTTTTATCATTCTTCCGAATTTAACGTGTTTTTTTTTCATACATGTACACCTGGTAATGTTAAATCTTTGTATTTCACACTGCATTGGTGCGCCATCTGTTTCTCAAATCGTCATTTCATACTTGTACACCTGGTATTTAAAAAATTTTTAGAGGTGATTTGATACAAATAAAAATAATAAAGAGCATACAATCACAGCGCAAAATGTATTTAGCGAAAGTCGTATATTTAAATTTTTCAAGCTAACAAGATACTGATGATGGTCAAGTCTTGATAAATAAATCAATATGAGTAAGATTTTGGAAACTGTAAAGTGTTGATACGCGTCTGAGCGACTCTTATCAACACTTTACAATCTATGAAATCTTATTCATATTAAACCTTTTTGCATCGATGGCTTTGCATTTTGGCTCCGGCGCTCAAATTGGATAGGCCTGTTATAAAAAATGTTACATGATAAAAAATTTTTGTTTGAACGTTTATATATTCGATATTCCAGATATAACGGTGACATAATATTATAATTGAGTTTATTCGATTTTGAAAAGAACTTTTGCGCGAATTAATAAATAATAAATAATAAATAATGAATAAATTTCTTATTAAGTGGATCTTTTTTTAAGTCATTGTATGATAAATACGGGATTTCCAGATTCTAAAAAAAAAATTTTTTTTATTTGTATTCCTTTTTGCTCTGTTGTAGTGAATTTTTATTATAAGGTTCAGTTTAGATTTATTATAAATGTAACTTATCCGTTTTTTAAAGTAGCGATGAAAAGTAGAAGTTTCAAGCTGTAAAATGCTTTTTTAAACATCTCGATACGATGATTTTTGACGAAGTTATTTTACATTGAAGTTTGCATACAGTTTTTGGCCAAGTTATTTTACCTTGAAGTTTGCATGCAGCTATTGAACAAAATTTGAGTCACTTAAAATCAAAATCAAGAAGAATCAAATTCGAATTTCACATATCTTCGCGAAGAATGATCACGAAGCGATGTACGAAGAAATATTTTAAAGCCATAACTTCTTTAATTGTAAATAAAGTTAAACATTTTCTCTTAAAATGATTTTTTATCATTATGCTACAATTTTTTTCAGTGACAAGTAAACCTACGGAGATCACTCACAGAGGTATTTTTAATGAAATTTTGTATATTTGTAGAACTTTGAAAAATATTGAACACGTATTTTTTTTTATTGGGCATGATCCACTCTAAAGAGTGAAAATTATAAAGATTAGATAATTAAAGATAAGAGATAGATTTAACATATTAGAAATGAAATAAGTTGAAAATTTAAAAAAATAAATATATATATGTAAAAATAAATAAAAATGTATTAGGGGATTTTTGGGATTACTGAAATTAAATTTTATATCTTTAACACCATATTTAAAATCATTGACCCAAAAATTGGAAATTTGAATTTTATGATGACAAGAATTTTTAAAGTTTACTTATTTTGATAAAAAATAATAAAAATTTTGATGTGTCTGGGTCTACGCCTTTGGGTCAGCCATTTTGAATTTCATGCTTTTGACGTAAGATTTAGTTTCAGCGATCCCAAAAACCTTCTAATTTTATTTTTTAAAATTTTCAACTTGTTTCACTTAATATGTCATGTTAAATCTATCCCTTATCTTTAAGGAGTAATTTTCATCCTTTAGAATAGACCATGGACGATAAAAAAAAATACATGTGAAATATTTTTCAAAGTTCTACAAATATGCAAAGTTTCATTAAAAATGGTGAGTGACACCAGTAGGTTTAATTGTGATTTGAAGTGAGTAGTGCATTATGTACGTAGTTTTTTCTCTGAAAATTTCTAAAAAATATTGACGCCAATATTAGCATTACCCAAGGTCACGGGGACATTCGATCCACGACGGACTTACGCCTCGTGTGTGTGTGTGTGTGCGTGTGTGTGTGTGTGTGTGTGTGTGTGTGTGTG
>NW_012130118.1:438336-448878 GCF_000143395.1 Atta cephalotes | reverse complement strand
GTGTGCGTGTGTGCGTGTTGCGTGTGTGTGCGTGTGTGCGTGTATGTGCGTGTGCGTGCGTGTGTGTGTGTGCGTGTGCGTGTGCGTGTGCGTGTGCGTGTGTGCGAACGCGCGCGTGTGTGTTTGGGGAAAATGCGTGCGTGACATTTATATTTCAAAATCTGATATTTCCGCCTCGTCTTCAAATTTCTTGCAAATGCTCACGCATATTGATGTTAGATCTAATTGCGACTTTTCCCACCATATTCTATGCAATGCTACTTCTAGTTCTTGGAGATTTGGCGGTTTTTCCAAATTGTATTCTTCTTTTCATCATATCCCATACATATTCGATGGAATTTAAATCCGCACTCATCGGTGGATGTGGTAGCATCTCGATGTTGTTTTTCGAGAAAATTAAGGATTATCCTAGCGGCATGTAATCGAGCATTGTGCATGCAATTCGAGCACTTACATTAGAATGAAATTGCGTTCCATTCGACGACGCATGGGAATGACGTGAGACACAAAATTTCTTTCACATAACGTATAGCTGTCATTCCAGGAGGTGGTAAGGTGACGTTCCTGTGTCTATGTATTGATATTCCATCCTATACCATAATGGAACCACCATCAAAGCACTGTACCGCAAGTACAGTTTGAACAGCACTTACGGTGCTTATTTCAGTTTAAACTTACTTTAGTTTAAATTAACTGAAGTTCAAAAAAACAGAATCGTAACAATGCCTCGGTTGAATGAAATTCAGTGTACACAAATTATTGCTCTTCTGGAAGAAGAATTGAGCCAAAATCATATTGCAAGGAGAGTGGGTGATTTAAGTGATTCTAATTTGAGTGACTTATTTTAAAAGACTCTAATTCTGTTCTGTAGCTGCATGCAAAATAGAATAACTTTGTCAAAAATCGTTGTATCGAGATGTATAAAAAAGCATTTTACAGCTTGAAAGTTCTACTTTTTAGATCGCTTTAAAAAACGGTTTTATGGAATTTTATGAAATTACTTATAAATGAAGATATATCAGATCTCAAAATTTTTTACGAAATTTGCAGAATTCCACGAAGTAAATTAAAAATTGTACACAAATGCGATTTACATCATTCGAAAGAGCGAATCTTTACCTTTAATTTGCTTTTTTACAAAGCAAAATGGTCAATTTTGCTTCAATGTTAAATAATTCGAAAAAAAAATCATATGGAATTTTATAAAATTAAAGGTAAAAATTCGCTCTTTCGAGTAATATGTATTTGAGATTCTGATATATCTTCATTTATGTTTATGTAACTTCATAAAATCTCCAAGAGATCGTTTTTTAAAGTAGCGATCTGAAAAGTAGAGATTTCAAGCTGTAAAATCTTTTTTAAACATCTCGATACGACGAAGTTATTCTATCTTGAAATTTGCCTATTTTTGCAGAGTGAACCAAGTGTTGCGTTAATTTTGTTGGCCAATGTAATTTAATTTCTTAATATTGTCATGAGAGGTTCACGCTGATGATGGTCAAAATTGAACCGAAATATACGTTTTGAAATTTATTTATGTGATCAAGGTTTTTTGTGTAATAAAATAATTTTATTTTAATTTGCACACTGTTAACCGTGCCGACTCACAGTCTTTATACTAATTTACTGTTTTGAATTTGAAGTGTCTAAATATTGATATTTTAATTGTTTATTTTTATATACCATTATATTTCCTTTTTATATCATTGTATTATTTACAACAACTATTTCAATTACTATCTTTGAAATAATCGTAAGACTACAAGTTTTATCCCTGATTTTAGATTTTTCAAGTTGATGTATCATATATGTATGCAGTTTCATTTTAAAGAAACGCGATTATGAATGTCGTGTATTGGAAAAGTGAAATATCACGAATGTTCCTATTATTTTATCGCTTCGCGATTGCTTTTAATTCGTGATTAATCTGCGACGAAAACGATGATAATCGAGTCATGTTCTCTGAATTAAACGGAGATATTGGACGGAACATGTGGGCTTCATCCTCGATGCGGTAGCGATGCAATCTTCGTACCGTGTATGTTAATTCAGCAAAATATAATTAATCGGCTTTGTGTTGTGGATTGCGTGTGCGCGTATTTAAGGGATCGTTGATTATAGCAGCTTTATTTGTTGCACGTCTTATTGATATGAAGGACTGTCAAATTCAACGTATATTATAAACGCAAATCTATCCGCGAAATTATGAAAACAAATTTTGAAAAGACGTAATTTACCTCTAATTTATCTTGAGTAATTTTGTGATTGTTTTTTATTTGTTTTTTCTTACTAGAGACTGAGAAATAACTTTAACGTTTTGATTCTTCAAATAAAACTACTTGGACTTTCAAGAATGAAATCTTTATATATTCTCGATTAACATATAAATATGTAAATGTATAAAAAAAAATGAATTGAAAAAATTAATTTATATAAGATCCGATTAAAATTCATATTTGCACTATTAAAAATATAATGTGTCATTAAAAATATAATCATTTTTAACTTAAAAAAGTATATAAATTTTCTAAAACGTGCAAAAATATTAAAATATTAAAATATTAAAATATTAAAATATTAAAATATTTTTGTACAAAATATTAATATTAATTTTCTGCATATCTCAGATTTATTTTTGACAGTGCATACTTAACTTTTATAGATAAATTATAGATAAGTAATATGTTAACGTAATGAAATAAGTTAGCTTAATAATGGAATTTACTTAATTTAAATGGAATTATTTATAAAAAAAGTTGTAAAATAATGAATTTTGAATTGAATCTGAATCAGCTTTTCTTCAAGAATATCATAAAGTTTTATAAGAGGAATAAGCACACGTTATATCATTAAATTAATATGTTACTTTTTATATAATAAATATATGGATGGAATTTTTTTTATGTGTATATGATAATTAGATTTGTTTTAATTATTTTGAAATATAAATTGTTACTTATTTAAAATAATTCGTACAAAAATAGAAATCTATAATTGAAATTGATATTCTTTTATTAGAATTTATTAGACGATATTTTGTGAAATTTGTAAAGTGCTGTAAAGTATTGCTGTAAAGTATTGCAATAAATATATTACAAAAATTTCTTATCGGTTATTTTAATTTTTTACGTATAATTATATTATATTATATTATTCACAGAATCCTGAATCACACACTTTTTAAATGAGGTTGAAGACCTCTTTTAATTTTTTAGTTTCTACTTTCTATATTATTATAAACATTTTTTTTATATTAGAGGAGAAGGTGGCATCCCAGTTACATTTTACACAATAACTTTGTTAATAATCAATTTAAATTTAACTCTTGATAATTACATTCTTTAAAATGTTAAATCAATGATTCTGAATTGAAAATTACGAAATATTTATTACTTCGGATACTATTTAAAAAATGCGGCATTGCATAATGATTTGAAGAAATAATAAATGATGATGTTCCATAAAAATAGTCTTATAATTTTGTTTAAAAAACATATCATTTAATTAGAAAATTAAAATGTTGTAAAATGTAAATCACAATGTATGTGCAAATCAATGTATATATATATATATATATATATATATATATATATATATTCACATATAACTTCTGCATATAAGCTGCTCAGTACTAAAAATCTCAGTATTAAAATCTCAGTATTAAAAATAGTACATAATATAAATTTATAGATAGAACAATAGAGCTACAATCGATTATCAAATAATTATTTTGATATGAATTAAATCTTAAAAACGAGATCGTGAATAACATCAATATCCATAGAGAGTCAAATTAACAAAATGCCATGCTATTGTTTAAATTTGTCAAACTTAAAATATTTTATACAATCAAATAAAAACAATTAAATAACAAATAACAAATAACACATTCAAAAATACATATATTGATCATGTGTCGATACACTCAAATTTAAGAAAAATGAGGAAGTAGATAATTAAATGCTAAAATGTACAGCAATGTATTAAAACACTTGAAAGTAAAAATGCGTTATAATAAATGCTGTAATAAATGTTATAAAAAACTTTAAACTATTAAGAATTGATATATTAGCGTCATGATGTAATGGCTGCTGAACAAATAATTGCGTAACAAATAATTGCGTAATCATTAGGATTCACTATATAATAACGAAAATATTAAGGGAGACCACAATATATACATTGGCCATAACTACCTTCTCCTTTGTTATAAAAAATATTTTAAATGTAATATGAGTAAATATTTTATTGACTTTAACCTACTTTAAACTTAAAAGTAATCTTAAGTAATGTAGATAAATATAGCTTATCATTTATTTCGCTTATCATTTATTTTAATCATTTTAACCTTGACACTTGTGCGTATACTCTTGTGAACACGAGAGAATATCATTTTTTTCCCTTCACTTCGTTTTCAAAAAAAAATGCAATCTAATTTTAATTTCAAGCTAGAAATAAGTTTATAGGTTAAATTAACCCATTTTCGGTATTATTTATATTTTTTAGAGCTGAGGATGCAGCGCATGTACTTCAAAAATTATTCTTATTTTGCATTGTAATCAGAGATTGATATGGGGTGGGCCTCCCTTTGCGTTACAAAGTATTGCATTTTTTCTTGTATATCTGCATCCTCAAAAAATATAATTTAATTCAAAATATTTTTATTTTAAAACTAAAATTAGATTTGATTTAGATTATATTTTTCGGGATAGGGATAGAAACCTCTCTCTCGCACATGCATATACTTTGCAATGCGAAGTAAGGTTCATTTTGCATCATTCCCTACTTACAGGGCGATAATTTTGTAACGATCTTGTCCTTCATAGTAGTTTATTTATATATGAGTTAGGGAAAAAATTTCTTTATAAGTTGATAAAAAGACTTTTCACCATCAATATTTTCGTTAAAAATGAAATTTAAATTTAAGAAAAGATTTTAAAGTTTGAAATCTTTACTTTCAAATGGTTACTATATTTTTTAAATTTATGTGAGTGTAATTTTTACATAGAAAACTACAAATTGAAAAAAATGAAAAATTTGAGCAAATTTTCGACTATCTACTGTGAAAATTTGAATCAAATTTTCTACAAAATCATTTTTTTTTAATGTTCCTACGATTTTTTATACCTGAGTGATTCGCGGATTAAGTAAAATCTTTTGATAGCTAATAGTATACCATTTTACTAAAAAAACAATTTTACCTACGAACCTACTCTTCATAACAAAATATAAAAGTTTTTACAAAATTTTGAAGATAATTTATCACAAAAAGAATACTTAAAGTAATAACAAAATTAAAGTAATAACAAAATTATTTAATTATTTAGCCTTCTAGGTATTTATTTGCGCGTTGAATTTATTAATTTTAGTTATTTCTCTGTACTTATTTACAAAAAACAAATTTTTTTATATAGCGATGTTTGCTATAAAGTATAAAACATTCAATTTTAATAGGGTATCTGATAAAATAAAAACTTTCGCATAATGGCAAAATGGATTAAACTGAATCGAAAAGTCCTCTGCCATTTTGCAATTTTTGCAATAGTTAACAAGATATTAATTACTAAAAATTATCGAATATTGGTCTCCAATAATTTTTTTATTCAAATACTATTAACTTATTTACAGAAAAATAGTTAGAGACAAAAATTATTATTTTCTTCTCTAAGAATTTTTTCAGAATTTTTTATCAACTTTTTAGTATTATATTTTCTTATTAGCAATTATTTTTATTAGCATGAGAAAATACGATATTTAAAAAATTCTCAAAATTTTATGAGAAGAAAATAAACAATTTTTATCTCTTGCTGGTTTTTCTATAAAGTTAATAGTATTTGAATTAATTAACACAAATAACACAAATACATATTAGGATGATATAGACTTGTGCTGATATCATCATTGATAATTGCTTTCATTTCTATCTTATATTTCAATAAACACAAAAAAATTGATTTTATAAATGTTAATCGATAATTATCTAATAAAATAATCTTGTTAATTTAATAATAGTGTTAATGAAACAAATACGCTATGTTCTTGTTTTGATAAAATGCTTTTTATTTAATTAACATTGTTATTGAATAGAGAACATTATTTTCAATTAGATTAATGTTGATTAATGTTGTTAATAGAATATCATTTTTCTTCATGTAGTATTCTACAATTTGTTATACTGTAATGTGTAATATGTAGTCATAGATTGTTATGCGTTAAGGGATTATCCTACTTTACAATTTTCAAAAACTTTTTTACTTAAAAAAATGAAGTTTTATAATTAATGTGCAAAAGATTCTGAAAGTGGATATTTGAAACATTTTTCTGCTTTATTCTAAGTTTTTATCTTCAGAGTTACATATAAAAAAGGAAGATGCACTTTACAACATAGGCGTATTAGACAGGTTGATTAACGATAAAATGCAAAAAACTACATGATGTGAAGTAACCAAACTATAAATATATTTTGTTTGATAACTTCATGCATATTTATTGAAACCATATTTTCAGAGACGAGTACAAGATTTTTCAGGCTACAATTGACAAACTGACTTGCAATTTGAAACATATATTTAGAGAATAGTTTTCGATGATTTTGTTAGTAAAATTTGTATAGTGTCCAATATATAATAACATTTATACATGCCAAAAAATGTGGCAAAAATTCAAACATATTTACATCAATTTTTAAAAAATTCGGAAAAAAGTTTGATTAACTGATAGAGGGCATATTATAATGTTATAATTATGAAACTAATTTATTTTTTTATATCAAAATAATCAAATGGCGAAATCATATACACAAAATACGTTTCACGCAAGTTGCTGTATTTTCTCGAAAGATTAATATTTTAATACAGTGTGCAACGCAACAAGTCAAAGATATATACTAATAAAGATATATACTAATAAAATGCCGAATTAGAAGTGATTTGAAATGATTTTTCTCAATCCAAGCTCAAGGAATCTCCATTTTTCTGGCTGGTTAAAATAATAAATAACTTTTTAATAATAATGAAGATTAATAATGAATCACGTAAAAATAAAAGAAATATTTGAAATATTTGACTGCAATTGAATTGCAAAATATATTTATCAAATAATACATAATATTTGAGAAAAAGAAGATATTGGATGAAATAAAAATAATATTGCAAATCGCACGTACCGATGGCTTAAAAAGAAGCACGTATCGTGATGGCTAAATTTTAAAAAGAAGCACGTACAAACAAAATTTATTTGCTATCCTGCATGATCATAATGTAATAAACCATGATAACAGATTTTAATGCTATTTTTATTCACGTTGCTCAGATAGTGACTTTTGGCACTATTTAACGTGTAATACATGACTATATATATATATATAGTCGTTATATATATATATACGTGTTGCATATTACAGTATGATGGACTATATAATATTATATATAGAATGTTAAGACAAAAAGCAATCATCAATGACAATATTAATAAAAATATTTATATCACCTGAAAGTGTGTTTTATATTTTAAATTCCTAAGAATTGAATGTTTTATATAGAAGTCATTATAAATAAAAATATAAATCTCTCTTGACGACTAGCAATTTCGTTCTATTTTTTCTTCTTTGCAAAACTCTTGTCAAAAAAAAAATACTCATTAGAAATATTACTGATGATTTGTAGAAATATTACTGATGTGAAACATAATTTTTCCACTTCATTTTGATATATAAATCTTCATGTTTTTTTATTCATCTTAAGGTGCGATACAAAAATTTTTATTTACATTTTTTACATATTGAAAGTTACCATGAATTTTTTAAATGTACAATCTTATTTTTTTATAGAAATCGAAGCATCGGAACGCTGAATGAAAAAGATATATTGTGTTAATACTTACTTGGATGCTAGTTGCAATAAAAGATACGTTTTTATTGGAAAAAACATTGTTCTTTTAATTTTTAAGATTCCTTTTTTATCTATTTATTTCTCTCTTTTCACATTTTCCTTCCAGGCTTCTTGAATATATATATTTCAAACAATTTAATACTTTCTTCAATAACGTTATTGAATTCAAATACGTACTGAAAATGAATGCTATTAATTGCTCGCTCTTAGTTATATGAGGTGCAATGCATCGATCACGTGATCGATAATACAGTAATATAGCAGAAAAAAACAGTTTGCAGTTAACTATTGTAGTTTTATTGAAATAGAGAGGACAAACCTATTCCTTCCCTCTGATGTATTATATATATATATGTGATGTATACATATATATACAGGGCATGTATTTGAAATACTTTTATTTGAAAAACAGTATTTGTAACGCAATTATATTATATATTATATTATATATGCACATCAACGGAGCACATGCAAATATTTTATATTTTGTGTTTCATGCATATAAAAATATTTTGTATTTTATTTCAAATCTATCAAATACTAATACTTTGATGATTAATGTTATTATTTGAATATAAAAAACTTACAATTTTTCGATTTCAAATACAAAATTCGTAATACTTTCATGTGTTTCGCTAGAATATAAAATATAAAATATACTTGTATTGCAAAAATTGTATTTTAAATAAAATAAAAATATTTCAAATACATGTTTAGTTCTGCATATGCAGGGGTGGGCAAAATATTAAAAAAATTTTATTTAAATACAAAATACAAAATGCTCTCAATAAAATAAAAATGTATTTAAATACATATTTCAAATACATATTGTATTTCAAATACTGCCCACTTCCTGGCTGAAACATAACATTGGAAGTTGTTCATCAAATGTAAACAAGATAAATGATGCATTACACACATCACGCGCGAAATGGAAACTTACTGGATACTTCAGATTGGGTCAACAATTTTAACTTTAATCAAAAAAATTTTTACATAATTTAAATGTATTTAGTATTTACAAATTTAAAATACAAAGTATTAAAAAAAAGTATTCAAGTACGAAATACACAATGTATTTAAATACGTTTTTTAAATACATGTCTTTTAAATACTACTCACCTCTGTGCATGTGTGTGTGTGTGTGTGTGTGTGTGTGTGTGTGTGTATATATAAATCATATTTCTCATTAATAACAATGCAGTCATGTTAAGCCTGTTCTTTATAGCTAAACAATGCGTTTAGCAGAGAAAATTAATATTATTTTTCTCATATAAAAATCTTTTTACTATCTATAGATTAAAGAATTAAAATTCAACTGACAAAAATTGTGCTTAATTCAAAATTATGATTTAACGATTTGACAAAATGATTGGATATAACAAGTAACGATTTGATTCAATTTGGAGTAAAAAATCTTTCGCACATTTCTATTCTCGAATATCAATGTCAATTTTAATACTCACTAGAAAAGAATACAAATCTGATTTTGTACAATGAAGATTCTGAATCCTTACTGCGTTTAACTTTTGATTTTACGAAAATATTCAAAACAGTTATCTCCTAACTTTTTAAGGTATTATAACACTGAATCAAGAGATGTAGAATGCTCTGCTATCTCTTTATTACTGCTGTCTTTTTCTTTAAAAATATAAAACTTTAAGTACAACTTGTTGAAGAAAATTTTTCCCCACTTTTTCCTCTCCCCACTTTACCTAAGCAAAACAATAAATCATGATATCAAAATGACTAAAATGATCGGTAAAAGTCATTTTTTAATCATTTCCAATTCATTTTAATGTCATTTTGACGTTATCATGATTTGTTGTTCTATTTGGATAATATTTCATCTTGTAATTTATATCATTGTTTTCTTATTTCATAATTACTTATTAAATTAGCTTATTGATAAAAGCAATTAATATACAATAATAATTAATGTAATACCATTACAATAATTATATAATAACATGTTATTATGCTTCACTATACCAGAGGAATACTATAAGAGTAATTTCCTATTTCAGGCAAGAGAGAATAGGCGCTATAAACCATGCGCTAATAAATTTCAAAAAGAGAGCTATTTGTCTTGAAGATTATTAAAAATTTTCGAGATGATTGGTAGGATTCTCTCGCTAAGCATTCAATTCAATTTATGTAATTTTGTTTATTATTGCCAGGGCTGAACAAAATATATCATCAAATATATATTGAAATACAAAATACAAAATATTGGCAATCTGAGCATTTGAATTACAAAATATTTTTCTTTCGATTTTGAAATACAAAACACAAAATACTTTCAAAATTTTTATTTGAAATATAAAATACTTATTTCAAATACAAAATATTTTTTTAATACAAAATACAAAATATTTTCAAATTTTTTATTTTAAATACAAATTATTTTTTAGTACAATATATTTCCAAATTTTTTTTGTATACCTGGCACTTTTCTGACTAGTCATCATTGCGGCGTTTTTCAATATTTTTCTCTGTCTTACGTCACATCTACGCAATTACATCATGTTCTCTGTCATAACTCTAACATTTCCGAATGCAGCCAGTAGGTTCGCATTGTTTCAAAGATTATTATCAAGCATCTTTTCAAAATATATTGAAATTGTATTTGAAATACGATATATATATATAT
>NW_012130118.1:430425-438119 GCF_000143395.1 Atta cephalotes | reverse complement strand
GAAATACATATTTGAAATATACTCAGCCCTCTTACTGAAGATGACTCGAACATAAATCGAAAGATTTATTCGTCCTAATAAAGGACGAAGATTTACACATACAACAATTGCACAACGCTCACAGCACATTACTCTGACGAAAATGAGAAGTTTCATAAACGTTTGTTTAACGTTTTCATGAGTGTTTGCGGAAGTTCATTGAGAGTTTAAAAAGTTTAAAGGTCACTAGAGTGTTCATAAAACGGAAATTGCAACATTGCAACGTTTAGACATTAAGGCTATAACCCGTTTCTTCCTTTTTATTATTTTTACATTTTCGAGAGCGAAATTATAATTTTAAATAGTTACTTAAAGTTATCTTTTTTGGAATTGTTATTAAAAAATTTATTATGAAGCAAATTTTGATCATTATTTGATTTATTATGCCAATAAGACGTACGTTTCGGTTAATTTTTTAATCATCTTTAGCGAGAAAATTAAAAAGGTCGCAGCATATTTCCATTACAATGTATTATCAGTTACAGTTCCCAAGGTAGACAACGTCATCTCCCATAAAGAAGAAATATCTCATATCACTTAAAAAGCTGGATGGTTTTAAATTGAGTGCCTTAAATATATCCAATGTCATAAGATATAAAACATTCAAAAGGAATAAATGACGTTAGACAATTAATTTATCTACGGAACAGTAATAGATGTGCAAACTTATGTCATCAGCGGTGTACACATCTGTTACTGTTTTTGCAGATGAATCATATCCTTTTTGAATGTTTTATGTCTTATGACAATGTACATTTCTATCTTACGATATTGTACTCAATTGTTTCGGACTATCCAACCTTTTAGTATAAGATATTTCTCTTCTATAAGAGATAATATTTTATTATATTGATTTAGTTTACCTTGGGGACTGTAATTGATAATACAAACTATAAAAGTAAATAATTCGTATAAACAATAATCGAAAAAGGAACATACAGTCAAATGCAAGTTCGTAACGAAATCATTTAAAATCTTTATTAACAATTAAAATTCATAAATTTCGGCTGATATTCGATATTCTTCAGTATGTTATAATTATATAATATTAAAAACAATATTAGGTAAATTAAAGATTAAGAGAAGTTAAATATAAATTTAACGTAATCATAATAGATTTCGATATTGAATTAAAATACGCATATGTGTTATATGAAACATGTTAATTTGTATTATAAATGATTGATTATTTTTATTATTCTTAATTATGCAGTTAGTCTGCTCTTTTCATTGTTGCTCTTTGTGTAGTCACAAAATTTCCTGGTTCTAATTTTGATTAAAAATTACATTATATTAAAAACTGTAGTAATTATTTTAAACATTATAATTTTTATTACATACCTATGCTAGTATACAATGAGAATTACAGACATTTCCAATATACGAACTTATTTTTCAGATTTTTTTACTTAAAAAATAAAAGAATCTTTCTAATTAGTTTCTTATTTAATCGAACTTATATGATTATCTATGTCCCGTTTCCTTCTATACTTATATTGGATTGGCAGAAAAGATAAGGAGAATTTTAATGGAGTGAAATGATTGCTTTAAGTGGGAGACGTTTCATTTTATAGGATCAAATATAATTTTGTTAGTTATTCGATATTTCTTTGTTTAATCCTGATTTTTGTTTTTTTATGTGTATTATCTCGAAAATTGTTCTTTTATAAAGTGAAAATTTTGAATCTAAACATAGTGTTTAATATTATAAAATTATAACTGAAGAAGATCGAATACCAATCGAAACGAAATTTATGAATTTTAATTGTTAACAAAGATTTTAAATATATAATTTCGCTACGAACAACTTGCTGTTTGACTGTATACTCTTTTTTTGTTTACTGATAATACATTTTAATAGAAATATGTACTGCGATCTTTTTAATTTCCTCGTTGAAGATAATTAAACAATTTATTAAAATACGTCTTGTTATTAAAATAATATATAATCAAAATTGCTTGTATCATAATAAATTTTTAATCTAAGATAAAAAGATTTTTGTTTTGAAATATTAACGCAGAGTTCTTCTTGCGTATTTTTTTTATTATTGATTTTTAATTGTAGGGAAACTTAATCATATTTTGTTTCAAAATTCTCTAATTGATAGATTGAATATGGCAGTAATACATCGTTATCTCCGTTCGACCGAAATTTTTATACTGTCAGAGTATTTTGTTGAGACACAATAGAACATAAAATTTATAAGCCACTAATAATACCATACCATAAGATCATATCATAAGAACATTGAATTTTTCAATTTACGCTACAAAACATTTTGTATTTTGTAAATCAAAGTGCTTTTGAGTAACATTTGACATAGAGCTTCTATTGTAAATATCTAAGTATCAATTTTATGCAATAAAACTTAATACCTTTTTATTCAATATTTGAGGCGATTTTTATAAAAAAATATTAAGCGTTTTATTTAAAAGACTCTTCAAGATCTTGAAAATGTAAAAAACGTAAAAGAAGAAATTATTGTAATGTGTGTTCGCTTTTATATCATATAACTTTTGTTTATTTATTAATATTTGCTACAATGAATAATTTGCGAGTAATTTCTGTTATCTTTAGTGAATTATTTTCTATATAAAATTTATTAGTCTATTAAAATATTACTGTCTAGTATAGGACTCGGCAAAATTTGCATTTCTCAGCCTATTTTCGATTTGGCTCCGCCTTTCGCTATTTCTCTCATCTTTCGCCCCGCGCTCCAAATACCGCTCGTAAGCGCTTATGCATGCTTCATTCTATCTTAATTATGTAATGAACAAAAAAAATATAGATTGAAGCTTACAGCGTGAGCGCCCAAAGTGAATGGATCTCATGTCTATGAGCATCATACACTCCTAAATATCCTAAGTGATATTTAGATTGTGCGCGAAATGAGAGTAAGGGAAACAGCCGAAGGCGGAGTCAAATTAAAAATCATCAGAGAAGTGCACATCTTCCTGAACCCTTGAAATTTTATTAGTTTTATTAGTTTTATATTTAAATATTAAGATTAAACTGATAAGCATAATGTTTAAACTTATTATAATGCTTAAATTTATTGTCATAACTAGTTTTTTAATATACTGAAAGAAAGATGTCGAAGCAAATGTTAACAATATGAAATATTAATTTGCAAAATGTTAATTTGCTTCGCAATATTTCAGTATTTTTCTTTTAGTGTATTAAAAAATTAGTTATGACAACAAGTTTAAGCATTATAATATCTGCTTGTCATTTTAACCTCAACATTCAAATACAAAACTATTAAAATATAAATTTTATAAATAATTATTTACGAAATTTGATTGTGATGACAAAATACATTTCTAATGTGAAATATGTGTTATTAATTGTAAGAAAATAAAATAGATAGTATTTATTTGCTAGAAATAATATTTTATTTCGCCTGTATTTGAATAAATATTTATTTCAGTGAAAATAAATAAATATATTTCTCACAAATATATATATTTAATATATATAATACATTTTTAGGCATTTTTTTCTCAGTGTATATTCACAAAATTTGTCTAATCTTTTTCGGAAAAAAATTAATATATTCTTAAACGTGAATTTTCTTGATAACATTATAAAATTAATAAAATGAAATTTACATATCAATAATAAAAAGAAATTGATAAGAATAAAAAAAACGGTAAACATTTAAAAAAGAATAAAAATAACGGTAAACATTTAAAACGTGCAAACAGCAAATAAAATAAGTAGATCTTAAATACATATACTATTAGAACTTACTTAATACTTACTTTATACAAATCCAATTTAATTCTGACTTATTTAATAGTGAAAATTACTTATTTTGAGTATTAAAAATGAAGAACGGCTTTTAATTAAAATTAAGTATTAATTAATTAAGTATTTATTCACTACTTTCCAGTATTATAATAAATTTTTATAAGGGTTTGTCTATCTGCAATTTCACAGTTCATTTTCACAATTCATTATTAAACGAGTAAAATCTGAATAGATTTTATTCTAAATAGATCTATCTGTTTTGCACTACACTATAATTTTTAATTTGTTTACAAAAAAAATATTAAAGAAATTATAAAAGGTATAAAATTTACAAGAACAATGTTACTTACAAAAATTGTGCGATGCTCAGCACTTGATCAGAATGTAATTTATGCGATTGATAAAGTATTAAGGATAAACTAATGAGTGATAAAAACTATTTTTTTAAGGTCAAACACACACACACACACACACACACACACACACACACACACACACACACACACACACACACACACAGAGTAGATAAAATATAAAATTTATACGATGATTACAACGGAAAAAATTCTAAAAATAAAATTCTAAAAATAATATCAATAAAAGTATTTATGAACAAACTATTTAATTGCATTTATTATTACAATATACAATTTATATTGATAAGGAAGAAGAAAGCCATTTTCGCTTAAAGGATCTTAATGTTTAAACGTACCATAATCGGTCAAATGACCGGTTGTAAAATTTTGATTAGAAAATTCGCATAAAATCGCTTTTTCACGTTTGACTTCATGACTTTTTCTATTAAATATAAAATATTAAATATAATTCAATTAATTTTACATCATTTATTTATATTTTTGTTAAATCTGATAAACACGTGTAGTCTAGCGTTATTTACCACGACAGATCATTTGATCGAGAGAAATATTAGGCGTGGGAAAAAGGTTAGATGTAACGGGAAAAACGCCACGAACTTTTTCTCACACCTAATATTTACTGTCTTATAAGAGCATTGGATTCTAAAATCTAATGCGCATTCACATTCTAGGTATTATATGAGTTTGTGATACACTTCTGCAAAGATTGTTGCGTAATAAGCTCAATCAAAAATAGTTGTGAATTGAAATTTCAATAAAGTGCCTAAAATTTCAAGTTGCAAGTATCGTTTTAGTGGAAAGAAAGGGTAAAAAAAACTAAATATTGTTGCTAGTTTATATTTTGCTTTTTAGGGCGTTATTCCATTACCGTTACATTAATGTTACCGTTTACCCAGAAAAATGTCGAAACAATCAAGACAGTCCAAGTAGGCCTTAGAAGAAATAAATAACATAGGCGAAGAGTTTTTGGGAACTGATGAAGATGAACTCTCTGAAAGTAAAGATATACTATTTGGAAATGACAACGATCTATTAGACAGTGAGTCTGAGTCTACAGACACCAACGATGAGGAAGAAAATATTGTGAATAAACGTGGAGGACGAAAAAGAATGAGATTGCTCTCAAGTTCTGAAGAAGAGAATGAAAAAAATGATCAGCATATTTCAACTGATGGAACTGTATGGGAAAAAATGCAAATAGGTAACACCTGGAAGAGTAGCACTTCATAACATTTTCAGGGAAGAATCAGGTCCAACGGGATATGCAAAACGTAATATTATGAAGGATAAGATGAAGATTGCATTTTCGTTGATTATTGACCACCACACTGAAACATATAAGAATATGCACAATAGAAGAAGTAAATCGAGTTTTAGAAACTGAATGGAGTCTATCTCGAGCGAAATTAGATGCATTTGTTGCAATTTTATATGCACGAGGTGCATATGAAGCAAACAATTTGAAAGTTTCTTTTTTGTAGAATAGAACATGGGGCCCTAAATTTTTCTCAGAAACCACGAGCAGAAATTGTTTTATAGAATTTCTCAGATTTATCCGTTTTAATAAAAAAAATGTGCGGAGTCAACGCTTGAAAACAGATAAATTCACCTTGATATCTGAGGTATGGAATAAATTCATTGAGAATAGCCAAAACTGTTATAAACCAGAGACAAAAATTACTGCAGACGAACAACTATTTTCAACGAAAGCAGATTTATCCAATATATGCCCAATAAGCCAGATAAATTTGACATCAAATCCTGGTTAACATCAGACGTCGACAGTAAGTACATCATAAATGCATTTCACATATTTGGAAAAAGATGAAGATAGGCACCCATCAGTGCCATTAGCCAAATATGTTGTACTGAAACTCCAGAAATAGAACCATTTACGAATTGTGGAAAAATTGTAATTAGATAACCAAACTATACAAATTCGGTATCGACATGACCGATCAAATGGCGAGAAAATATAGCACAAAATCGAAGTCTCGCAGATGGCCTATCCAAATATTTTTTAATATCCTTGATTTAGCAGGCATAAATGCCTGGATATTGTATAAGGAAATGACAGGAGAAAATGTATCGAGACAAGATTTTTTATTCCTAGTAATTTTTACTAGTTAGCAGTAGAATTTGTCGCTGATTATCGAGAAGCTCGAGAAGAACAAATAAGAATAACAAATACGAAAAGAACATCGATTAATTCTACGACAGATTCTAATAAACGTAAAACATGTCAAATAAAGTATTGTAAAGACAATGAAACCATAAAAATCTGTTCTAAAAATCTGTAATGTAAGAAACATGTTTGCGAAAAATGTACATTGGAACCTCCCTGTATCTGTAAAAAATGCGGTCCGCAATAAATTACCTATTATTAAGTTTTTGTTTTTTATAGTAATGGAAAAAATAGTTTTTGTTTAATTATTACCTTAAAGTTACTTTGTTTAATATTTTCTTATCAAAATCAATATTTCTCCATTCAATCAGGAAAAGTAAAGTTATCTAAAAACTGGTCATTTGACTGGTTGCGATACAAATAGGTATATATTAAATCTTGGTATGTTTAGTGTTAATAATATTTATACGAATATACAAATATATTGATATGATTATCAATGATTGATATTATTGATTTATTAAAGATGATTATTAATGTTAATAAATGATTTATTAGGATTGTATAATATATGAATACACAATGAGTAAGAAGCATTGCCTATATCGACGATCTTGAGTGCTTTAAATAATTTCATGTGTTTAAAAAAATATATAAGTTTACATAAAATTATTTAAAATACTCAAGATTCAGCTTCGACCGGTATATACAGGCATTGCTTCTTACTTAATGATTATCTATCAATGATGTATCAGTCAATTGTTATAATATCATTTAAAAAAAGGTGGATATTTTTTCTTCACAAGATATGTTCAAAACATTTATTATTTTTTACAAATGCGTGAGCATGACGTACGAGCGCATTATTTCAAAAATATTTGCTAAGGTGAATCAAGCAGAAATGCAAAAGAAAATTATACTACGATTATATAATGAAACAAATTTCAAGAAACATATCGATAAAATGATTTGTGAACAGATTTTTCTGCATTTATTATTTGCAACTTATTCTAATTAGTTTATAGAAACAATTGTTCTTTTTTTATTTAGAAACGCTCATGAAATTTAAAAATATACTCATATTATGATTCATTTTTATATTTTGTTTTAATTTTTTTGTCTTTTTGTGTACGTTCAAAAGTTATAAAATGTTACAAGATGGATATAAAGAATTAGAAAAATTTTTATATACAACCAATTGAAAATCCATAATGATCGAAGCTGGAATTTTAATACTTAAATGATTCAATATGAAATATTTATATATACAATATTAAACAGTTTTTTGCTATTTCAAAAAAATCGAAATATGTTAAAAAAGCATAAGCTTTTTTATATTATATCTTTTGTGTGTGTGTGTGTGTGTGTGTGTGTGTGTGTGTGTGTGTGTGTGTGTGTA
>NW_012130118.1:425774-428070 GCF_000143395.1 Atta cephalotes | reverse complement strand
TTGTGTGTGTGTGTGTGTGTGTGTGTGTGTGTGTGTGTGTGTGTGTGTGTGAATTTTTAAAATTTGCTATTTTTAAAGCAAAAGAGTAAAATTGATATGGGTATGAACTCGTAATCTTTCATTCAATCTCTTTCTTCTCTTTACGTGCTGGGAAAGAAGAAATTGTCTGGTAAAATGGAACATCTTAGATATAGCCTGCTTCTCTCTACTTTGATATTTAATGGATTGCGTTATATATACGTTGAGCCAAAAGTTTTTAGGCTATCAAAAACGAAAAATCTGATTGCATAAAAAGCTCGAATCTTTATATGAATTCTGTATTTTTGTATTCAAACATTATAAGCGTGTTTTCATTATCGCAATATTTAACTTTTATTACGAAAGATCAATACAACTAGCTTGTCAAAAATATCTGTTGTATACAAAAATCATCATGATTGTTAAAAATTTATCATAAATTTGTTGAATATGAATCAATTGACAAGAACATATCGTCACATTATAAATATATCGCAGTTTCTTAGACGATTTACAATACTTTGTGGAATTGCATTTCAGCTGTACACATCGAGAAGGATAGTGCTTTTAGAGTGATATTTCGCCGCGCTATGTACAGGTTTGGTCTCATCGTCGTGAAAAGGCTAATATTGACGAGAAAATAGGTCATTCTACGTGGTGTTTGTGAAAGGAATCTTTATAGTTTTATTTTGCGGAAACTAAATAAAAATAAACAAAATATAAATAAATCAACTACGAATAATATATGTATCTCTCCGTTAAAACTTTCTGCGCGTTAAGAAAAAATAGAAATAAAAACGAGCAACGTGCAATGTGATAACGTTGGAAAGTGCATATTTACGTACATTAATGTGTTTGACAAACGCACCATACTATAAAGATAACCCTCCGTTTTAATATTATAACATTTTGTTATTATTTTTGTGAATGTATTGAGAAAGGCACATGATATCTGATTGACCGTTGTATTAAGATATTTATGTGAGGATTTAATTAAGGCGCAAATCATGTACAGATTTTTTATTTTGGAATTTTTGCAATGGATAATATCGAATGCAACCAAACTTTGCGATGATTTCTATATGGATAGGTAAACGTTGTGAAAATCCGACAACATCGAAGCGAATATCGATCTCTGCGTTAAAATGTTATTCACCAAAATGAACGCGGTTCTAAATCCGACTTAATTCTCAATAAAAAGCGAAAATTCGATAACCACTCAAAAGTAAATGTAAATTCGGTCTGAATGCTACGCACATGAAAATAGGTCGGACAGTATTTATCTAATATCCATTCTTTTTTTAAATATCTTAGAAGCGTCTTACAAAATTATGTGTTTTTGAAATAAAATAAAACTCTCGGCGAATATATTTAACAGGGGCTAGTGGGTACACCGTGTCTTTTCCAGACATTGAGAACTATAACGCGAACACTAATTAACTTCTTCGTTGGTTCCTAATTTATTAGCGTTGAATCTGCAGCTAAGCTAACACTCGCTATTCTCGAACGGACGAATAGATATACACTCGTGCGTAAGATTGTTCGAAATCGATCCTTTATATAGCCAGCATCGTCAACGTAGCGCGATGTATCAATACCAGCGAAACAGGTACCAGAACTTTCGCGCGAGCACTATGAAGATATTAACAAAGTTTCGCGAAGTTGTTCGATTCAGCTCCAAGTATTTGGAATCCAAGATATTTGAAGTCGATCCGCGGCTTGCATCATCTCTCCGATTGTTAAATATACCTATACGATTGCATAGCGCAAATCTCGCGAACGAACGAATTGGCTACCCTAAATAAATCCTTTTTATCTTTCTCCGGATCAGTCATTTCGTGCACAATATGTACAATTATTCTTTCTCGACTGTGCACAAACGGCTGCCTGATTGCGTGACCTGCGAACCGGGATCGCTTCTTTTCGGGGGAAAAATATTTCCAAACTTTTCCCTTCGGCGTTTCGTAGAAACTTGTTTCCGTCAAAACTTGCGAAGTGCATCATCAGCTGCTGCAACGAAACTAGAGAGGAGTTTAGTTGCGTTAACTTAACTGAAATCCATGAAGAGAGATTTATTGAAAAAAATACAAAAGAAGAAGAAAACGAAAAACTTGAAATAAAAATATAAGATAGAACATAAATGAAACAAGAATATTGGGAGAGATATAATTCAATAAGTTATCAAAATAAGAAAGAGAAAGAGAGAGAGAGAGAGAGAGAGAGAGAGAGAGAGAGAGAGAGAGAGAGAGATATATATTATTATTATTATATATATATA
>NW_012130118.1:419588-421385 GCF_000143395.1 Atta cephalotes | reverse complement strand
TTCCTCTCTTCCTTCTCTGTCTCTCTCTCTCTCTCTCTCTCTCTCTCTCTCTCTCTTCGAATAAACGTATTGCATATAATAGTTTATTTTGCATATAATAGAATTTTTTTTGTTTAATTGAATTCAAATTATTCAACACAATTATTTAACACATTTTCCTGTTAATGATGAGTTAGAATAGATCTATATTTAAAAATAAGATATATATTTTTTATGTATCGCTGACAAGAAGTATTTCAAGTTTAACAATAATGTAAATAGCATATAAAAATAATGCATATATTGTTGATAAATAATAATATCGGTTTTATCATCACAATTTCAAAATATTCTATCTATCTATTTTTTATCACACCATTCGATTATTGTTTGGATCAATTTTGAAATATCAATCCGTAATTTAACGAAGTAATAAAAAACAATTATTGTATATCTACGTAAAATTGCATTGACGTTATCAGTAACTTCTGTTGTGAAAATGACAAACAATCTAAGCGAAATGAAATCGTATTTCTAATACTGTAATTCAATAAGGGAATAAATTAAATGGGATAAATGAATTATTTAATGTACGTGAAATTCATTGCTAATGATCAATTACTGAGAAATGGAACATAAATTGTTTCCAGGAAATGGGAAATGTCGAATACGTGTCTAATTACTTGAATACAATTATAAATATTACTACTATTTCAAAGAACATCTAGAAGGTGCTATAGCTGCCATTTAATCATTACCAACTATAATTATCTAAATTTTTAAAATAAAACCGGATGGCGCAGATTGTTTTCTGCAAATTAGATTTGTTGAAACACTGTGGTAATATTTTTGATAGTTTTCAGAACAGAGGAAGAAAAAATAGGAAGAGTCGCAACATTATCGCAAGCTTAAACGAAGCTGCGGAATGAAAATAATTTCAACAACCAGAATAGCTTTACTAGTCCAAATTGCTTCCACTACGCGTGGTCACGTAATTTGGATATATTCGAGGGTAAATTGATTTCCCTCGAAGGCGATATGCTGTGCGTTGTTACCAAAACATAGCTCTGGAGTTTGGACATACTCGGCGGAATTGCATTCTATTCGTGTATTCTAATATTCCGTTGTTGTCGCAAGCAAGTTGCTCACCTCATTATTCAGTCATGTTGCATCGCAATGCATTTGTATGTACGAGAAACGCTATTCCGCTTTTACGCCATTTGCAACAAATTACGGTATAATACTCGAGAAAAGACTTGCATCGCTCAGACTCTCTTGCGTGCGACCATGCCATTTCTCGCGGTCGCGTCTTCGTAATGTACTTTTCCCCGCAACTCTTTACAACGACCGAAGTTTAATCGCTGCTCTACCGACACAATCATTTGTTGGTGTAATTTCTGTTTCACATACGTATACGTAGTATTTCCGAAGTAACTCATTGATAAGCATCATTTCCTTGAAATATATTATTCCTCCTAATCTAAAATGTATTACAATATTCACAAAGATAAATTAGAAAGATAGGGTACAGTGTTTTAATTTAATTAAGTATTTAAATAGAGTTTGCGATAAAAGTATGAATGATAAGATCATATTATAGAAACTAGTAATGTTTTCCAGCAAGAGATACACCATGTGACACAGTTATCATTTTATCTTTGTATTCATAGTTATTGTTTTATCTTTGTTTGACGGACAAACAACACTAAGGATGTAATGATTTACTGTTACATTGTTATCTGCGTCTCTTCTTGAAAAGTCCTCTTATTTACTTTTATAAATATATATATATATATATATATATATATATATATGCTG
>NW_012130118.1:401748-419568 GCF_000143395.1 Atta cephalotes | reverse complement strand
TTAATATATATATATATATATATATATATATATATATGCTGAAGAGAATATATTTTTTAATTCTAATATTTACAATTAAATACACAAAAAGTATGTATGAATACATAAATTTAAAATAACGTTCGTTAAATTGCAACAATAATAATAATAAAAATTAGAACAACCAAATAATTGATCAAATAAAGTGTTAGAAAATGTAATAATGTTAGAAAATATAATAATTTTAATTTAAATATTCAAAAAAATATGTATGACTTCGATATCTCTGCTATCTATTTTTTTCTATCTACTTTTACAAATTGTATTACATATGCCCATATGAGAATCGAATATTGCGTCATTCTATTTGTGGAACCTAAAGATCAGAGATCGCGTGCTTCGGGCAAGTAGAAATGTAATTACACAGATTAGCTCATTTCTTGCATACACTCCGGATATTTACTAGTACCTTATTAGCTAATTAAGTCCGGAAAAGAGCGCGAAGAGAGCATTAAAATGCCAGAAGGCGGCTTTACGCGAATTAAAGTACATTTTTCCCAAAGATAAGTTTAACTAGGCGGCGTTTCATAGAAGTGAACTGAAGTTCAATTTGCATTTTATTTTATTTGCGAACTATTAAACCACGGATTCGCAGAGAGGAATAATCCCGTCTCTCAATCCACTTAATGGGGGACTGTCGACTCTTGATTCTTGATGCGACGACGTTGATGCGCAATTTTTACAAACTACTCTGCATCGAGAAATTTTAAATTAGCTTGTTGTTTCGCTGGGAAGTTTGAACGAGCTTTGACAAGAAGCGGACATAACTTTGTGGATGATTACGCAGTTAGCGTCAGAAGATATATATAGATATATAGTATTTCTTCTTTCGTCTCTCTTCATCTTTCTTTTAAACAACAATGCGCTATGTCAATTATATAATCATATATGAATTCTCTTTTTATTAAGGCATTAATAAAAAAGTGTTTGGTTTTTGTGCACTATAATTGTACGATAAAAAATTGTGGTTAGGAGCTCAATTTTTATTATTATTATTGCTAAAATGTTAATAATAATAATCTTATATGTATAATCTTTTTAGATATGAAAAATTTAACATAAATTATACATTTTAGCATAAATTATAATAATTTCAAATATTAATAGTAAAATACCAAAAATGATGAATAAAATAAACATTTTTATTCATCAATAAATAAAATTGCAATTATAGAGAATATATCTATTTTCAGTTGTATTATTTATGTAATAATAACAACTAAAACATATATTACCTAAAGACTTTCAAGTGTGTGTAATTATTATTAATAGCACACTTGACTATATTTGCATTGTTAAAAAACTGTAAATATATAATTATATTGTCTCAAAAAGTGATTATAAATTATCATAATTAAATTATGGTAATTTTAATCATTTTTTTCTCAGTGCGTGTTTTGAATTTATCTTTTTATCTGTCTGTATATATATATGGGACAATAAAATCGCAACATATACTTCATTATAATACATCATACTGTTAATTATAATATTCTTTGTTTAAAAAGAAATTTATGGAATTTTAATTAATCTTAAAAAATGAAAAACGACGTAGTAAAATAACTAACCGTGCAATAAAATTCCATTAATCTTATTAGCCGACGCCAACGTGACATTAAAGTTCGGCATTAATTAAAAATCAATAAATTCCGATATTCATTTCTCAATATCGCAACATTATACATCTTATTTAATATTTCAACAATTTCTGTTACAGTGATGGCGCATAAATACTGCGAGCTGAATGGCACGTGGTTCCGTCATCCCGAATCAAATCAAATATGGAGCAACTATACAACTTGTGTGAATCTACAGGATCTGAGCGTAAGCTATTTCTTAATATATTTACCTCCGTCCGTATATAAATTAAACTGGTTATTAAAGTTCTCTCTTGCCTCATCAAAAAAATTCAACATTTGAGAACATTACAACAATCGCGTAAAAGAAATCGCAAACGATCTTTGAAGATATTTGATAGTTAAAACCATTTGACGGGAAAAGGAGGGGCTTTATCCCTTTGGGAAATAACATACAAGTTCTCACACGCGAGTCCCAGTTACATTCTCTCAGTCTCGTTGCGAGACATCGCCGTTCTGACACGGATTTGATTTCGCGTTATTTTGTCTGAAGGTTCACGATCAGCCAGTATATTTTCCAAGAGCTAATATCGTTTGAACGAATAGGACGCGTTTGTTGAAATATTTGAAAGACACGCACGTTGCATCCGACAGAGAGGGTATTACTTATTTTGCATCGCAACGTTGTACAGAGGAACCAATTTCAACGATCACGCGACCTCGCAATCTACCTTGCAATGGACGATATGGCGCCTGTTACATTATTCGTTTGAGTATCAATCAATATTTTGGTCATTTCGAATAATGACATTACGGTGAGAGCGAGAGAGAGAGAAAGAGAGAGAGAGAGAGAGAGAGAGAGAGAGAGAGAAAAAAAAAAGTTTCTCGCGATTTATTTTTGAAGAATTGATTTCTCGTCTCTGCAACTGTCATGACTCGGTGAAACGAGATTTATGATGCGCGCACCGGAAATTTCAGTAAAAAGAGAACGCGAAGCATAGAAATGAAACAAGCAATGAAATTGTTCTGAATTTTCCAACTTCTATCAATACGTAAATCCTTTTAAACGTTATCCTTTTAATGTCCATTATCTGCTGAAGTATTTCCGATGTACCAAAACCCTTTAAATGGCAAAGCGATTTTTCCGTCGAGATAGATAAATTTTATAATCGCAACCTGCGTGTCACTGGTTACGCTCTTTAGAAAGATTTTTTGACACCGCTTTTTTATTAGATTAATGTTGGAAGGTAACATGCCTTTGACGCATACGAGACAGTACGATAATATGAAGCGTTTCCCGTTTCGCGCTTGCGAGAAATCGCTTTTACGTAATACCATCTGTGTCAACCCTTCTCATATACTTGATGAGCCGCGCTCTATTCATTAGGACCAGCTTCATTTTGGTACCGATACACGTAACGTAATCATCCTTTAGAATGTGGCCCATCATAATCGCGCTCGAAGCGTCGAAGCCGCTTTCTCTCTCGTATCCATCACGAATATCCATCGTGAAGGTATTTCACACTTCTAACATGCATTGACATGTCAATGTCGATACCTGCTCTTTTTTGCCGCGACGCTACTAAAATTGCGAACATAATGTGACGAAATTCGTTTTTAAATCGAGTTCTTACAGCAATCCTTTTGCTATCGTAAAGTAAAACGAAAACAAATTCGAGACATCGAGTAATAATTTTTATGGAACGATAGCTGTGGAAAGCTTGAAAAAAGTGAAAAACGATTTAATGATTTTTATTTTCCAATTTTCTATTCTAGTATGTAGTCAAATGAAAATTAATTTAACACTTATAGATATATCTCCGAGTGCTCCTTTGTATAAATATAATTTAGAGGCGATTATTCATTACATCAATTACGGTTATACTCATTCGTACAATGTAAGAAATTTATTGTAGGAAACACGATAGTGGAAGATATCCTGCAGTATTTTATAAACCATAATAAGACGCGCACTTATCTTTCGGGTTCAGAGAACGAGGCCAGATGGTTTAGCGGAAAGCTCAGGAGAATATATTTTTGCATGTACCACAGCTACCTCATTCTTGTCCAGCTATGTAATCTGCCTGAATAATTTCTATTTGAGTAATCTTCTTGTTTACTTAATCCTTCTAGTCTCGACAGCTATTCTGTGAAATACGAAATTGCAAACGGATTCATTAGACTCTGCTAATGATACACCGTTGTAACCGAGTTACTCTTTGTGCGCACCCTTTCTCTCTCTTTTCTCTCCCTTTTTCCCTTTTTTTATGTTTTGCAAATTACATAGTGATATATTTGCCTCTCGCAGAAATGGCGGTCTATTCCAGAGTTTTTAATTCACACGTGTCTGACGTGAACTGAATTCTCCTCGCGTATGTGGCGTTGCATGTTTAAATGAAACCGATTCTTTGCGCTCGTAGTGCTGCGACGGTGCGACAAAAGCTTTTGTATTCATTCCTATACAAGATGAACGTTTACGCATCATCATTGATTCGCGTTTCTAACATCTGCAACATCTGGACTCTAAGACAAATATTATCGTAAAATTAGAAAACGGCTTATGCAAATAAATACACTTAAAATACATTGAACGTAATTGTATACTCGTAATCTCGTTCTTCGAAAGCACGTAAATTGATTGGAATTCTCATCGTTAGTATCAATCTGTTCGCTTTTGTTTGTTAATTATTTTAAAAGGAAATTATTTGCAGCGCATTTATATTAAAAGCATTGTTTATGAAATTGCATAGAATATACCGTAATTGAAAATACAGTGTTACAAAGAATGTGCATGTATTACATACCTTATACCGTTTAGCAATATGCGACTTTTATGTTTCAAAAGAAAAAATAAGTTCTGCGAAAGAATTCACATAAAGTTTCAGACTAATTTATGTGACAGATGTTTATTACACTTTTATCAAAAAGAAACTGAAAATGAATAGTAGTTGCACAACTTAGTTATATACAGTTTGCTATAAAATGTCATGTGATATTTGCATGACATTGATTATTTCTCAGATATACATAGAGATTACATTTTTTTTTATTATAGTGTTTGCAATTTACATAGCAGTTAATATGTGATAGATATTATCGCACTTCTAGTAAAGACAAGAGAGAACTAAGAACAAAATAGCTGTATAATTTGATTATATAAAATTTGCAACAAACTGTTACGTATTGTATGACATTGCACTATCATAGAATCTGTTGTCTTGTTAAGTAAACGCCGTTTGCAATAACTTGTGTTTAAATGATAAACAAGATTTCGCTATCTATTCGCAGCTCTGAAATTTAATTCTTGAAAATTCTGAACTTCCTTTTATATTCTGCGCATGGAAAACAAGTAGTCCGAAACTTTCTCTTAAACTTCCAGTTCTAAATTATTACAGAGATAATTACAGGAATTAACTAATGACAGGCAAAGAGAAGCATAGAGAAAATTAAAAGTATTTTCATTACATTTAGTTCAGAAAACTCCTTTGACTCTTCGTATAGAAGAGTCGCATTATAGAACCGTTATTATATTTTGTTCGGAGAATTTGAAATAAATAATAATTAAAGTCTTTCTATATTTTAGAAGATATCGATTTTCTTTTTTTTTTTTTATATTTTTAGAAAATATTTGGAAAATATTTTAAATTTCATTGAAAAATTGAAGTTTTAAGTTATTGAATAGTGACGTATGACCTTAAAAATAGTCAGTTTCTGATAACATACATGAAAACATGAAACATAAATCTCTGCAAGGATTATTATTTATTATTTCTTAAAAAAAATTACCTGTAAATCATCAATCTTTTGAGCTAAAGTAGAAAAATCTTTTAATGGACGAACAACGATCAATGCATTATTATTCGTGTTGTATAGACATCATTCACGCAACTGATTGCGTCTAGAGAAAATATATCAAATATGTTCCATTTTGCATACATGAAATTGATATAACACCTATAATTTATAGTTGAATTTTAGAATTTTTTTTTAAAGGGTCATTATCAGTTTTGTTATTACATAAATAGCGCGTTAATAAATTAATTTAACTTTTTTTAATATTTCAGAACTTGGAATGTCTCCTTCTCGTTCCTGATTTTAAATAAGAAGAATATTAGATTTTTAAATCACGATATTTTACCTGAAGAAAATAGGCGAAATATGAAATTCTCTCATTAATATCTTAGCGCATATATATCAGTTTTTTAGCTCAAAAACTGTACAAAAATGTTCTTTATACACTCTGTCTAAACTAATTAACGGAAGTTCCAGAAATTACTTACATAGTCGTAATGGGGAGAAAGAAATATTTTATGTGACAACAAAAAATTTATTCAGAGTCAGAAATAAAGTTGCGTTTTTTATAATTGAATGTGAAAAAATTTCGGAGAGTTTTGTTTGAAATCTCCCCTCTATGTATATGCCAATAATATAACTAATTTTATTGTATCTACTTTATTAAAAATACAAATTTATCGCGCTCGCAACAATAAAATATAAACTTGCAATTTAGTAGATTTCAATTATAATTAAGTATAAAATTTTAGTGTCATTTATACATGAACAAGAAATATATGTATATATAATATCAGAATTTTATTTATTTTATATTAGGTGTAGTAAAAAGAAATCCATTATTTTTCCATTCAATTTCATGCAAAAATAATGGATTTCTTTTTACTACACCTAATAATATCAAAACGTAGGTAGAAAACAACTGTAATTATAATACATTATAATAATTGACAATACGCAATATGAAATGTAAATACATTTATATAATTTCGATTTATTATTTTATAGATTTGCAACTTTCGTTGTCAAATTGATGATATTATATAATATTGTTACATTTTGAGAGAATTCATTGCGTTTGCATCGCGAACTTCGAACCAAATCCAATACGATCGGTAAACAGGGTTAGCTCCATTTCAATTCAACAATGCGACACGTACGAAATCGAGGGTTCATCTGTCTCCTAATATTAACGGGATCGCGAATGCAAATGACAATAAGCTGCAATGTAGTGTGGGAGATAGTGTAATCCCTGTTATCGATACATAATAAACTAAGCGAAGCGGCGGGATACAATTATCGTTTTGTTCGCGTTGATAAAATTTATCGTGTCTCCGCATGCAACAGTATAATTTCCGGAACCCGTGTTAATCCGATTGGACCGGCTCGAAGAAGAGAGACCCAGGCTCGTATCCACCTACTATTATCGTATCAAGTGCCGTGTAATCTCAAGATAGAACCTAGAGAATCCAGACTGCATACTCTAACTTCATGAATTATTTAGCGGCGACTACTGTGGCACAGCGTGAAAACCGTTTAAAGGTTTGGACTAATTTTCATAATTATATTCATCTGTTCGATTAAAGGTATGGATTAATTAAAGATGCGAACTCGCTGTATTTTGCTTTCAATTCTTTTTGATTGCATTGCAATTCCTTTTGATATACTTTAGCTCTCTTTATGGATTACTTGACTTCTCAAATAAGAAATTTAAAATTAAAATGTTATTTTCATCTCATCTAAAGTAAAATTATTCTCGCTGTTTTATATGTAATTATTATTATTTTGATAATATATAGTAATAAACTGTACTTACGAAAAATTAGATTACTTTCTCGAACAATTTTGCCGAAACAAATTAATATTTCATAAAATTTATATATGTAATTTGTTAAAATAAATTATTACAGTTTTATAAAGTATCTATTTGCTACATGTATCTATATATGTAATTTTTATTATTTTGTTAATTTCTTCTTAATTGTTTTGAGAGTGTTCGCTTATAATTAATCGCCGGTGCAAAGAGATTTATACACTCAGAGTTAAATATTAATTTACATTTGCATGTAATTTAAGTTGCACTACCTTATCCATGAGTAGCGCTGGCTGTGAACTCGCAGACTTGTAGGCTTTCGTGCAATCATTAATATGTAATATAACGTTCGTACGATGGCGGTTAAGAATAACGTTGCTCTTCCAAGCCCATTGGGAACAACGGGTTAATGTCTTCCCTCTCTATCATCATTCATTTCTAATAGATACAAAGAATAGATTCTTTTGGTCGCAAACCAGAGGTTCTCTAGTTACTTTATGTATTTAACAAGGTAGATTACACATTCAGGTGCTCGGTCAAAGTCTAAATTTTCCTTCCGTAGTCAAGACAAGCTCGATTAATTTTCCAAGCCTTCATCGTCCTTGATGCAGGTCATGAGGCAGATTTTCGGACAGCGAGCCTCATAAACACTTCGTGCTAGGCAGACATTTGTCATACATAGGACAACGTTACGAAGCCCTATTACTAGCGGATTTTGCTTTGCAGATGTGGCAAGATTTGCATGCGACGGTGTAAAGGAAGTATGTTGGTTGCGAGAGGGCTCGAGGGACACGGAGGATCTCGTAAGCGGATGAATTTTAAAACGACTATACTAGGCGAAACGACTGCGCTGCTCGTCGCATATTTTGAACGAAAAAATGGGCAAACGGATTTGCGTGAGAGACTTGTATAGGTTTTTTATAATTTTAGTCTAAGCTCCGAGGCTTCTCGACTTTCTGGCATACACGAAATCCATAGGATTCTAGAAGCTAGTTTCAAGTATAAATATTGTTACGAGAATGCATTTACAGTGAAAAGTTGTTATAACAGGCCTGAATAACAAATGTAGATTTTTGTGCCCGTAGAATCCAAAAATTTTTGCTCTGAAATATGTTAAAAAGAAAGAAAGAATACAAAAAATGAACTAATTTTTTAAATATTTTTCTCACGTCAAGTTTTATGTAGTTGCACTATCTCTTTATTCTGCAATCATTACTTAAAAAAAGAACTTATTTATTTAATCTTTTTTTGTTTGATACGCGCTGAAAGTAATTGAACTTACATAGTACTTAGTAAAAAACTTAGATATACTGAAAAAAATTTATTAAATTTTCATAAATATTTGAATAGTAACTAATTAAACGTTTACTTGTAGTAAATGTAAATACTTACTAAAGAAATGATATTAAAATAAAATTAATATATATATATACTTGTACAAAATATAAATATACATTTACATTTGATAAATATTTAATTAGTATTAATTAAATAAAACTATTTAAATAAAACTATTAAATAAAACTATTTAAGTAAAAATATTTAAAATTTTATAACTTTTTTCAATGTATTAATCTAAAAATATACATTTTTACGGTTTTAATCAAATTTTCATAAGTATTTTGTATTTATACATGAATTGTAAGATATATTATCTATCAAACTTATAACATATTATCTTATAACATATTATATCTTATAACATATTATATCTTATAACATATTAACTTAAAACATAACTTATAACATTTTAGAAAGAATGCTTTCTAAAAAAGAATTAATGTTATATAACAAATCTAGGTGGTAGTTAGTCTCTTCTATAGTACACGAGCAACGGAGATTGCAACGACATGATAATTAATCAAAGAAACGATTGGGGTCAGATTCGCATTACTCGTTCTCGACTACACCGTAGTCGACCCTTAATCTAAAATTATGAAATTTTCTACGATATATTAGGATTATAACTTGTGTCGTCCGCTAATACGAATTAATAAAAATTAAGGCATCACTTTAAAAATGATCAGGAACAGTCTAGAAATGCAAGAAGTTTAAATTTTTGATAATTTGCTTATAGTGGCAGCAAAGTATAAGTGGAATCTACGAGGTGGGATACGCAATATCCTTGGTAGCTCTCTTGCTTTCCTTAGGAATTCTCACGTATTTTCGGTAAGTTAAAAATTTATTGATGTTGTTATTATCTGTGTTACTTCAACAGGATATTAAAATTTGTATCCAAAGTACGTTAATTCAAAAACTTTGAGAATTACTTTTGCAGGTATCTCGCGTTTGAAAAACATCTAAATTAGATCGCTTGTGAGAAAAGGTATAACTTTTTAATTTAATAATATAAAAGTCGCAGATTTTTCCCTGGAAAAAGACTTTTTAAAAATCTTAAAAGATGAAAGTCAAAAAGAAGTACGTATTATTTGACAATATTAAAAACTTTAATTTAGATTTTTTTTTATAGAGATATTAAAATGTTATTTCATAGATTTATTACATATATTATAGAATTATTGAATTTGAATAAAAGACGTTTTATATCTTATATATAAATCTTATTATTGAGAGTAGACTATTCACTCTATTTGAAATATCAAATTAGCTTAAATAATGATCCAATCTAGACAAATGTCATTCACGTACAATTGTTCGGTGAACTTCTAGATCTTCCTTTGTTGTCTTTTAACATAAAATTAGGATTTATTGGAAAAACTTTAAAGAAATGCAATTGAGAAGAGTACTTTCTTCATAGATCTCTCAGATGCGCACGGATTACACTGCATATGAATCTATTCACGTCGTTCGCATTCAACAATGCTTTGTGGCTGATCTGGTACAGGTTCATAGTAGCGAATGCGGATCTACTACTTAATAATGGCGTATGTATTTTAAGAATAAAAATTTAATAAAAGTCCATGAAAAAAAAAGATATTTAAAGATACATGAAAGGAGATAAGGATCTATGTTTTATTTGTAATTCAAGATGCTTATTAAAACAGTGGAAATGGTATTTTGTGCCATCATTAAAACTTTAAAACTTAATATAATATTTTTCTTTTTCAAGGGGATTAGCTTCTTATCAAAAAGAAAAAGAAATAAATAAGTTGGACAAATGAAACCGTTATAATTTATAAAAATTTTAAAAATTGTTTACGTTAGTGAAAAATAAATATTTAAAAAAAAATTTTTTTTTAATTAGTTGAACATATAGAATAGAATTTATTAAGCCAAATACAAAATTAAATGTAAAAAATATTTTTTGATGGTAAATATGTTGGTGTGATTAAAAAATGATTAAAAAATGATAACAATTTATTTAATATAGATTTATTAAAAAATAAAAATTATTAGCATCATCAGAAAATATTGTCGGATTACATTTTAACTTTAAATTTTAACTTACAATTACTCTGACTATTATTAAGCGAATACGACTTGACTGACTTTGAAGAGGCGTTCATGAACTATCGTGTGCTTTACAGATACCTTGTCGCGTTCTGCACGTAGTCCTTCATTACTTTCTATTAACAAACTACGCTTGGATGCTCTGCGAAGGCTTCTATCTGCATACGTTGCTAGTGAGTGCATTCACTAGCGAGCACAAATTAGTGAATTGGCTGATGGGACTCGGATGGCCAGTGCCAGCTGTAATCGTCACCTTATATACAGCTTTACGTGCATCCAGTGACGATCCTACAGACACTGAGCAGTAAGTAACAATTTGTCAATGATCAAATACACTATAACAAATTACTTTGCTAGTAGCATTAAAAGAAACTTTTGCTCACAAAATGGAGAAAGAGAAATAAAAATCGAATAAAAGATTCGATCTCAAAGTAGATTAAAAAAACTTTTATCATATATCATAGCCAGAAGAAATAAAATACTATTGCATTTACTTTTTTCTATTTTTTACGACATTAAAAATGGAAATGGTTAATGCAATATATCATTATATTTGTTAATTCATAAAATTGAAATTAAAAGATTTTTTTATTTATAGTGTATGAGATTTAATCAAACATTGTGTATCGAAAAAGAAATGAATAACACATGTGGTCTGATAATTGATTAACATATTTTCTTGATTTGATCTGAGTTCCACGTTTTATGGACAGTAAATACTGCAAATATCCTGAAGAAATACTAAAACAAACATAAGCATTGCATACTGATTCCAATAATCAAATCTTAACGTATATGAGATATTCTTTTACAAATCAAATGGATTTTGTAAAAAATATGGGATCACATTTTTTTATTTTGAACTATTTTTAATATTCCTATATTATAAAATAAGCCGACATATATTTTGGCAATATTTTTTTGGTCAATATTTTCGAAAATACGGAAGGTTAAAATTTTAAAAACTCGCTGATTGTGCGCAGTTTTTAAAATCGATAACTACTTCTATTTATCTTATGAAGTGTTCAAATTGAGTTCATTTTAAAGATAAAAGAATTCTATATTTCATTATTACTATAATTGTTGTTAAATTATGATTATTATAAACAATTAAATTTAAAGTCATTTTATTGCTCAAGGCCACCATAAATAAATTTTTTTTTAAATATCATCATATTCCTCATTAAATTTTCTATAAAAATCATATTTTTTTAGAATGATCATTTGATATTATCTGCGTGGAAGAAAATTTCCAGGCGCTGGCTGCTGAGTCAGCTGTCATACTGCACCCATCAGTAAGTGTGCAAGAAACTAAAAGAAATTTAAAAAGATAATATATATAATCAACTTTTATTTATTATAGTTCGGTAAAATAATGATTATAGTAAAATTGTTATTAATATAATTGATGATATTTTGATGATAATAATATATAATAATAACTTTAATAACAATGATAACAATGTGAATAATTTAAAATAAAGAAAACAAATGATTGCAGTCATAATACGACTGCGACATAGGTTAATGAATCGAAAATAAGGAAAGAAAGAAGTGTGGTAATGTGTTATTTTAAAGAAGTGAATAACTAAATTGAAAATCAGCGAATAATGTAAATTATTTATTAACCATGTTATTATTTTAAATATTATGTATTACATTTTATATTTATTGTTTCATAATATTTGCATTTGTACTAATTTCGTGCAATGAAAAATATTTTACTTTTGCTTACTGGTATTAGGGTACAATGAAAAGCCGCTCACCGCCGTCCCGCAGAAATTTTTTTCCACGCAGATAATATCAAATGATCATTTTAAAAAATATGATTTTTATAGAAAATTTAACGAGAAATATGATGTATTTTTTTTAATTTTTATTTTGGTGACCTTGAGCAGGAAAACTTTAAGTATTTTAATTATTTATAATAATCATAATTTACAATAATTATAGTAATAATGAATACGTAAATATAGATAATTCTTTTATCTTTAAAATGAACCCAATTCGAACTCCGTAAGATGAATAGAAATGGAGTTATCGCGATTTTAAAAAATGCATATAATAGGCGAGTTTTTAAAATTTGAATCTTCAATATTTTCAAAAATATTGACAAAAAAAATTGCCAAAACACGTGTCGACTTATTATATAGAAAATGCGTAAAAAAATTTTGTAGTAAATTAAAAATGTTATCCCATATTAAGTGTTTGATTTGTAAAAGAATCTCTCATATAACAAATATTAAATGTATATTAGATATAGTACATGAAGAAAAAAATGTTAAACATGTTACGAATTTTCTTTGTTAAACCGTAATTTTATTACAGTTCCATTTTAAATTCCATATGTTATATTTCATATATTAAACCCACTTTAGACATTTTATAATTCGCGACCAAATTCGAAACAGAATTCTATTCATAATTTTGCGTCGTATAACATAAAAAATATTTGAAGAAATAAAATACATACATATAGAAAATGTATATTATTTTTGATATATTTGCTTTTGTTCTTATATTCAAAATATGAATATATTCTCTGCTCTCCTAAATTTTGTTTTCCTGCAAGTAAAACATCTGTTTTTTTTTTTAGGCCGCGAGTTTTGTTTTGTGTGTTATCCATATTCCGAACGTTTTTTTCAGTTAATAAGCATGTAGCGCGTGTAAAAATACAATTATGCTAACTCGAGAAAATGCTAATTTCCTCAATTTAGCACAATTTTGCTTTCTGTGTTTCCGATAAACTACGGGGAATGAATGTGTCTACTAATTGAAGTGTTTGATATTCGTTGAAGGAGACTATTGACCTGTAGTATCTATCGACCACGGAAAGGGTACTAGGGTCTACACTAATTTCTCAGCAAGAACAGCATGCGGTCAGTTGCGTACGTGATGGTAAAATTAGGTATGTCCATCACCATGAAGCTGCGGTAGCTAAATGTGCCATGGTAGAAGATCGAAACCACGGTGCGACAATCACATTACCGTTCCATTATATACGACAGCTGAACGAAACTGCTGATATAACTTGCTGAGAAATAAATGTGTTTGTATAAACAAAGTAGTCATTTTCTTCTACATCCGAAACGATTGAGTAAAATTGACAAAATGTTTTAGCAAAATGTTTAACAAACAAATATGCTAGAATAATATAGTGATAAAGTATAATTTTATTTTATTTTATATTTTATTTTGACAAGAGTTTTTATTAAACAGGAAAATACTGAAAGGAAAAGTCCAAAAAAATACTGAAAGAAAAAGTCCAAAAAAATAATTTACATACAAATATATTAGTACAATTGTATTAGTGCAAATTTCTGTATTTCGGCGTTTAGCCGTAACTAAATTACATAAGAAAATAGTACATGTAAAACGCACTCCTTTTTCCCTTTAAAATCACCTTTCTAAATTTCATATTTAATCTTTTTATACGAAACCTCTTTTTATAGCCGTGAGAAGAGAATCACCTTACATAATTTACAGAAACCTTTTTTCCTCGAAAAAAAAAAAGATTTCATATAGTGATGTAATATCCCTTATGTATAAATATCTTGATCTTCTAAAATACAAATTTGTATATGGAGATCACTATAAGGGTATAAAGAAATATGATATGAAATGAGGCAAAAATATTTTCATATTTTCATATATCATTAGGATCATAATAATATGACGGCTATTTTATGTTACTACCTACTTCTTTTTATATTTTTTAGAAAATTTCAGAAAGATAACTTTTATAAAACCTTATATAATGTCCGTATAAATGTTTATCATAGCATTATTTTTTTAGCATCGCGATTTTTTTAATACGATTAAATAATCTTTAATTAATCTAATATTACTGCCATAATTTCTTGAGTTTTTAAAGTTTGATCAGATCAGAAAGTGAAAGGCTAATAAAACATAGCGTTAAGTTTTTTTACACTCTATATATTAGATGTAGTAAAACGAAATCCATTATTTTTGTATGAAATTGAATGGAAAAATAATGGATTTCTTTTTACTACATCTAATATATATATATATTATATTGTATATACCCGAGAAAATCTCTGAGAATGAATCAGCGCTTTTGAGCACCATTGTTACTTTACTAAAAGCGAGGCCTCGGTCACAAAAAAAAAACCATTGTTGGTTTACCTTTTTTGGAGAACAATTCATCCTGTTACATAGTACGCGTTTTATATCGATTTTTTTTTATTTGGTTCATAGTGCAACTTCCTAACGCACGTAGATACTTTACTTTGCCGCGATACTTTACTTTTGCAACACGAAATTTACACGTAAAATCTGAAATACAAAGAAAATGTTTTGAAATTAATAAAGATTATAAGGCAAAATTTAAACATGCCACATATTGCAATTTCGATCAAATGTCATAGTTTACTGCGTTGTAGAGTAACTCTGGCAAATACGCCGCGCTGGGATTTACGCCGCAGAAGTAGAAAGAAAAAATAGAAAAAAATAGAAAGAATGGGAGTAATTTTCCCATTTTATTCTGCCTTTATGTTATATTAATATAGTGTTATGATTTCAATTTCTTATTGTTAATATTAATGAAATTATTATGAGTTGAATCGATTTGTGTCACTGTGTTAAGTAGCGTCATAAATTATAATCTACATAAAATGATTACTATAAAATATGCAAAAAACTTAGTGGTTATTTCGTGAGTGTAAAGGAATAGTAAAACATGTTGTATAACAAATACTTTGCTTTTTCTTTGTTAGTTTGTTGTGTTGTATATCCCACCTGTTTGGGATATACGGGCATTTTTAACAAGCGAGATTTATGTCCAAAGTATACAAAGTGCGCAGATTAAATTCAGTTCACTAAATACAATAAACGCATTACATGAAATATATACCTCGTATCATCAACACTTATAACACATGTGGGAAGATTGTAATTATTATTTATTACTTTATATACATATTTATCATTCTTATTCCTTAAAAAACTTTATAAACGCATTTTATAAGTTATTGTATCATTTTACATCTTATTTATATGCATTATTTGTAAATTTTTCATACATATCCTTCCTCCCTCTATGTAACCCCTATGGGATATACCCCTATGGACAAAAATGCAAGGGTTTAAAAAAGTTAATTTTTTAATGCGAAATATAAATATTTCAGATTTTTAATTTTTTTCATAATAATACAGTTTTTCATAATAACAGTACAAAGTTTTTACTGATATAGTTCGTTTACTAAACATAGTAAATAATACTTAATAAATTAAGTTTCTGATAGGTGCGGCGTATATATTGGAATTACCCTGTATGTGCTCAACTTTAAAGCTTTCACGGAGTTCAAAAATTGAATACGACACGCTACGCTAAAATTTTAAGTACATAACATAATTATAAGTACATAACTATTGGAATGTCCGGAAAGTTCGTGCCGCAAAAGATTTAAATTTAATAAATGTATACTAAAATTTAAATCTGCGTTTCAATTTTCCTTCAAAATCGGCACGAACTTTCCGAACAACCCAATATTAAATAATTGACGCAACGTAGACATTATTTTTTAATCATAATTATTTACTAAAATTAATGTCTTACGTATATAAATCTTAGATGTACATTCTCGTTTTAAATGCACTTTTTGTATTATAATTTTATTTTTTACTTAGAGCTCAAAAATTGAAGTATTTGATTAATTTCTACATTTGAATAACATTGTCAATCTCGATTTTATGTCTCTTGATTCTACATTTCTGCATATTAAATGACTTTTCATAATGCTTGTTGTCGATATGATAGCTGTTACCGATTAATTAAAATTATTATGTAAATTATTACGTAGAAATATACTAAAGTTACTTCATTCGAAGATTATTATGTGCAGCATATGCTTTAATAACATGAGGATACTCAATCTTTGCATCAGATGCCGGAAACATTCTCTGTGTATGTATGTGTAAATAGCTTTACGAGCAGATTGAAACATATTGGAATATTGATGAAATAAACGGCTCGATAACAAGCTATACTCACGCCACGTTATAAAATATCAAATTGATGAAAACAACTTTCATATTGAAAGTAAACGTTGTCGAATCGATCATTATTATGAAAATTTTATGAAATGTTCGCATGTCACGATAATCGTATTTTCTTTGAATCGTATTTTCTATGTTAAGAAATAATAATTTTTTATGTTAAGAAATAATTTGCATAATTGGCATTGATTAATAATCGACAATTGTTGAAATCGATTGTAATTAATTATTTAAGAAGTTCCTTATCCAGATAAATAATTCAAATTTTGATAAAAATAGGGCTATTCGTTATTAACTTATATATTTGTCGTTCCATGTATATAAGTGACATATTGTTGTCGTAAATATAAGATTTTATTCTTAAATTTCAGTCTTAAAATCTTCTTGTTTTACACAAGATTCGCGTCAGCATCCGCTATTCTTTAGTTTATCCATCTATTTTCGTCGATATATTTCTGCAGTATACTCTCCCTATCTTGTAGGGTAAATGTTTTATAACTGGCCGGCGTTAAAGCAATATCTAGCAGCGATCCTCCAATCTGTTATATGTATCTGTTATATCTTCCTCTCAGCCTTCTGTATTTATTACAGAAAGCTCGTCACGAAGTTATCTCCTTGACACATTTTTCATCATCTTCCTCTATCAGGTTTGTTAGAATAAGGATTTATATTAAGCGTCTTCTACACATGATATGGATATATTTAGGTACACAAGAATTGAGGAATGATCGATCTTCAATATACACGAACACTCTCTTTCTCACTTCCTGTTTCCTTATTAATAAAAATATCAAATGTACATTTGTATCTGACAAATGACATGCATAATATTTCAAATTCTGTCGAAGACAACTTTCAAAACACGACATGACCACATAAAGCTTAAAATGAAAACAAAAATTATACGTATGTTAAATTTTTTATTGTGTAATAAGCTAATAATTATTTCATAAGACTCTTGATGGTAGAATGCGCGTCCGAGTTTCAACGTTATAGAAAGAACTGGATGTGTACACAATTTATTACAATATATTTCATTAGAATTCAAAGTATCATTTTCTCAGATTTTTTTTTATATTCAACTTTTTTATATATATATATATATATATATATATATATATATATATAAACTTATATATATATATATATAAATTTATATATATATATATA
>NW_012130118.1:397035-399676 GCF_000143395.1 Atta cephalotes | reverse complement strand
TATATATATATATATATATATATATATATATATATTTGTGAAACATGACGCAGTCAATTTTTTTAACTATTAGGTTTCGCTCAGTCAGAAATACGACTTTTGTATGATGGAAAAAAATACAGATAGATGCTGATGTATACAGAATATTCAAATACTATCGCAATTTAAATTCAATTATCGAGTACTTTTAACCAAATAATTTGATTTTCTAAATCAATATCTGTATTTATTTCCTCGATCTGATGCAAATAGAAATATAAAGAGACATTCTTCTAGATTCTCATCCAAAGCAATATGAGTATCGAGCAATCAAATTTTGTGCGAAATTGCGCTTTCACATACGACACTGTCAACATGACTACATTGTTATATAATCGCTTTATATCGTATAAAATCGATGGAATTGCTGTTTAATTGAACGATTCTGTCGAGTGAATCAGTTATCTTGATATTTGAAAGCCTTCGGGTGTAACTATTTTATATTTGAAAAATACGATTGTTAGAAACGCATATGCGCATTATATTCGCATCTTAACAACGTCGTGTGTAACGAGAAACATTGCAAAAAATGGTTTATCGATTAACTTCACAATTCTTTTGTTACATTTATTCGTTATTTATATGTAGGAACGATTTGAAAAACAAAATATAAAAAAATGTTCAAATATAAGTTTTCGTAGTACATAAATTTATGTGTTTCACAAACATTTAGTTTAAATACAGCATCCTCAATTTAATATTTATTTATTGAATTATGAAAAAATTATCCTTGCCATTAAGAAGAAAGTAAAATGGAATTAACTGTGTAATAAAAAATATTTTATATTTGAAATTTATTTATTTATTATATTTAAAATTGATCCTTGTTGAAATTTTTGTGTTAAATTTTCCACATATTTGAGAGTTAATTTAATATAATATAATTTTTTGTGTTACAGAAATATTTTGTATTAAATTCAATATTTGCTTAATATTTAACATTTCTTAGTATTATTGTTATTTTTAGTTTCTTGAATAAGTTATAATATAAAAATAATATAAAAATAATTTTTAAAAAGTAAATTTTTAATTAATAAATGAATAAAATATATTTGTTAATTTAATATATTAATTTATATATATTATGAATATTAATTTTATTAAAGGAACGTGCCTCCCAATTTTTTCAATTTTTTCCCAAATATGTCAAAATGTTACATTTGCGTTAATTGTTAATTTTTTATATAATATTTGTGTTTATATAATTTCCTGACATATCCATTCTCGGATTAAATTAATATAAAAACATAATATAAAAATTATGATGGACTTTTAAATAATACACAAATTTTAGGATATATGTCAAATTAACATGAATTTACTAACTATGTAAATATTACAACCTTTCGCATAACAATAACGTAGCATATAATGAAGGAGGATAATAAAATTTTATAGCTCATTGGTGATACGATTTTTGCAAGTTAATCAGAAAACTTCGTATCTCATGCGAAAGAAATCGTAATAAAGTTGACAGGAATTTTCTTCGGAAACGTTTCGAGCTCGATGTACCGAGATAAAATGTAATTTCTCTCTTCCAGGGTCTCTGTGTGGCTGTGCTTTTTTGCTTTTGCAACGGCGAGGTAAGTTCCTATGACTACGGAAACGGTCGTTTCAACCTTCAAAATAACTTTTGAACTATGTAATGATATTTTTATTATGTGTGATACAGGTAATAGCACAATTCAAGAGAAAGTGGGATGGCAGCGCCCTTTTACGAAAACGAGCTAATTCCTGCACGGCTACAACAGTCTCGGTATGCAATATTGACGAGCAGAGAGTATGGAGTTTTTGCGATTGAATCGATTTAAATGACGCCTGCTTCCTGTCTCCTTTGCCACGACACCCTTTGAGAAATAAAACTCGAGGAAAGAATCAGATGGATTAAGAGAGAGTGACAGAAAACCCGTTTCGTGAAATTGAATTTTTTATCTATCAAATTGTGGATTAATTCCGGAGCCTTTGGAATCTTTTTGTTCCTTCCTATTATTATCAGCTTTCTATTAGATACTTTACGCAAGTCATTATATTAATCTCTTCATTCAATTCATTGGCAATAATACATAGTTCAGTTATAATTTCTATTATATTTAAGAGGCAGGGTTGGGTAATTAAAACGTTAAAGGTTAAAAAGAATTTTAAAAAAAGTTAAAAAGCTAATAACTTTTAACTTAACTTAGTTAATTTTAAATTATGCATTAAATTTTAACTTAACCAAGTTACTTTTAAATGTTAACTTCTTACTTTTTTTTAAATTAAACAATTTTTTTATCTCTTTTAAATATCTTAGAAAAATAATAAGATATAATAAGATTAAGGGCGTATATTCATAATCTGTTTATATTTTAAGACCATCTTAAGTAATTTTTTAAGATGCTAATACAACCTTCTGATTGGTTTATGCGGTTATGTCTTATACCATAACCCTTAGTCTGGATTTACAATAGATGTTTTAAGCCTTAAGTCATAAGAAATTGACCAATTACAGTCAAATATTCTTCTCGCATTCAATTGTAATTGATCAATTTCTTATGGCTTAAGAATTATTAAAAAGTAATTATTGATCTTGTATCTTCTTTATGTGTTGGCTGCTTTTTAAGTT
>NW_012130118.1:391169-394451 GCF_000143395.1 Atta cephalotes | reverse complement strand
ATTGTAATTGATCAATTTCTTATGGCTTAAGAATTATTAAAAAGTAATTATTGATCTTGTATCTTCTTTATGTGTTGGCTGCTTTTTTAAAGTTATATAACTTATATAGTTATATCGTTATGTGTTATATACTTATATCACATATGAATAAAAAAATTAACAATTTAATTTACTTAATAATCTATATTATAATTATTTAATCTTATTTAAGAAAAATTAGGACATGATCTAAAAAGTTTTTTTCAAAATTAATTTTTTTTAAATTTAAGTTAATTCAATATTGACTTAAAAACAAACTTAACTTACGTTAAATTAATTTTTTATTCCTTCAACTTTTAATTTAACTTTATTAATTTTGTAAAGCCATTAACTTTAACTTTATTCAGTTAAAAATAAACATTAACTTATACTCAATTTTGTTAAGAGGATTCTAAAGTGACAGAATTATCACATTATTCCAATATGGAATGGAAGAAAAAATTCATTATTATATATTTTACAAAATTTTCTTATGAAAAATTTAAATAACTGAATTTTAAATAGAAAAAATTAAGTTATTTCAAAGTGACGGATTTTGGAATTTATAAGCAAATATGAAGAGAACGAATTTCTATTGATTTCTCTCAATCATCTATCGATTCTTCAGTCGCGAGTAAACTTCGTAGATTATTTGAAGACGATAGTAATCCTAGAACGTAACTATTCGACGTTACCTAATATGAATGGGGAAGAGTAATAGAGAACGCTCTTGCAATTTTAATATCATTTTAATGCAATTTTAATCTGCGCTTGACGCTCGAGAGAGAAAATAATATTCCCCCGATTGGAAATTCCCGTATGCACGACTCGTCAATGGTGCGATGCGGACTAACACACATGATCGTCCCTCTCCTGCCACTAATCCACCCGCGTACTAACCCATACGCATACTAACTCACGTGATGTGGAGTGCTGTTTTAATGAGGTGACGCCGCAATGGGCTACTAATCATATACCATCGACGAAAAGGGGAAGAAAGAGAGAGAATGAAATGGGAAGGGAAAAAAAAGGGAAAAAGAAACATACATATATATAATATATATATGATCCGTCCGTATCGTGCCAGTGACAGCAGCGTGCCCGAGTCGAGTCCATTATGGAACGTTGACTGTTTCAGTTTATCCGCTCGACCGCAGGTCCGATGGCGGGAGAGGAGAAGGTGTGACTATCAGCCGGCAGCAGCGGTGCCGAGGGACGACGACTGCAATAAGCGATTGGCGAGCGAAGATCAGCAACTGCAGCAGTCACAGCAGACCGTGCAGGTGATCGCCGCGGGCCGGCAGGGCAATCACGGCAACAATAATCACACACGGGTGTTTATCAAACGCGGTGGCGACGGCGATGATTTCTCCCACGACGAGTACAATCAGACGCAGTGTTGATGATCGAATCGACTGGAATGATCAATACCGAGAATGATCGTACTGCGGGACCACATAGAAAATCATTTTCTCTCTCTCTCCCTCCCCCCTCTCTGTCTTTCTCTTTCTTTCTCCCTATCTTTTATCCCAAAACCGGTCTCTTCGCAAGTTAGTCGACAAACCGGAATTGGCAAAACTTATCGATTCGTGATTGACAAATATGTCATTTGTTGAAAACGACAAATTATACAGAGAGGTAACGATAACAATAAACGAAATCAGAAAATTTATACAAGATAAATGTACCACTTATTGTTAATCTCAGTGGATATAACATAATTATTGGACGAAATAACAAAAATTTTATATATTACTCTTTTGATAATATGTACGACACTAAATTGATCCTATTAAAATTTTTATAAACAACGAATTTATTTTGAGTTGTACATATCATTAAATATAATATTACATTATATTATACATATTATATTTTTAATATTTAAAATTTGTTATTTCGTTCGATAATTTGATTATGTTCATTAACTATCCACGAATTAGTATATTTTACCTTACAGATTTTATTTTCTACGTGTAATACAACCATTTGGAAAAATTTCTCTGTCATTAGACACGTACGATTCTATTTAACATTACAGAAAAAAAATGTAACAGAGTAATTTAAATTCGCATAGAATATTCGCATGAATTTTATTTTTTTTTAAATGAAAAAGACACGACTGCTCCGCTCCACTGCTCAATATTAAACGGAGCTTGGAAAAGATCAAAGATATTTTATAATACTCCTGAAATATAGAGATCTAAGTCCCAAGAAATTTGCTAGGGATCGAAAAGCTCTAAAAATTTGAAAATATTAGTATTTTCTTAAAAGGACAAATTTATATACTTATCGTGAAGATAGGTATGAATGGAGCGATTTTAACATATATAATTTTTATTAGTAGTCTATTCTTTTTAGCTAAAATTCTTGCATGATTAATTTTTTTTCCTTTTTTCTTCATGTTGAAGAGAAAAAGAGAAAAGAAGAGAACCGTGCAAAAAGTTCAGGCTAAAAAGAACAGACTACTAATTACGTAACGAGAATCTCGTTTCTTCGAAAATAGATATAAACGTCTATGTTTACACTATTCATTTGATGGGGAAGAAGTCATATCAATTTTTTTTGTCTAGCGAGATATTTTTATACTAGGAATTTGTTATTTGTTGCATTATTTAAAGATGATTTATTAGCTTTAGTGTTTCTTGCCAATCGTTAAATATTAATGTGAGTAACGCAATCTGTTTGTACATATTTTAATATCTACGTGACATTATATAAAAGTATCGAGCAATTATATGTATTGATAATCATTATTCACAACGCAACCGTAAAAACAGGAAATTCTGTAATTAGAATAAAATGTCGATACGGTATTATATTATACAGACTAGTCTTAATTCTTAATTGTACAACATGTAGAATAGATCGCATAACTATAAAAAAATCACAAGCGAATTAAATTTTTGCGAATGAGTTTATGATTTTAAGAAATATTCACACAAAATTTGAAAGAGAATCTCACCAAAGCAAGGAATTCTTGTGGAAGAATTTCCAAAATTTCAATTGTTTTTAAGAATCAGCAAGAATCCTAAAAATCTCCAAATTTAAATATATTATAAACAAAATTCAGGAATTTATTATTTAATATATTTAACGTTTTATTTTCGCAATTTTAAACTTTTCTTTTAATAGAAATGACTCATAAAATGGTCAAAGTAATTTTTTTCATATATAATCATAATATTATACAATCGTTTTGTTAGACGTGTGTATTGTGTATATACTATATATATATATATATATATATATATATATATATAT
>NW_012130118.1:382055-388810 GCF_000143395.1 Atta cephalotes | reverse complement strand
ATATATATATATATATATATATATATATATATATAGTACATTGCTTAATAATTCAAAATCGTATTATTCTTCGAAACGATTAATCGGAAGCTTGCAACATCGCGCAAGTGAATGAATGCAAAGCCCCTGGCAGATCAATGAAAACAAAACGTTTTCCATTGGAAATTGTCGTAATTTACTCTTTCTTTCTCTCCTCCCTCTCCTTTTTTCTCTCCCTTTTTACGCAGTCTATTAAAAATCCTCCAAAGCTATAAGCTATAAGCTTATTCTACTATACAATATTCGTTTTTCAAGGTACATATGTATGTAATTTCTTTTTATAAGGATCTTAATTTCATATTAATTATCTTACACTTTATTACAGATTTATTATCCTAGATGCTTCCTCTGTTTTGGCACTCATGTCCTACTGTTTTTGCACATCACTGTTCTCCTCGATATCATTCTGCATACTATCTTCGTTTTCCGATGTATCATGAACATAGGACATACTACCTTGCATCTCGTCCGTCTGCATGATGTCAGTTTCGTTTCGCGTTGGATAATCCTCTTCCTCGATCTCGTAAGTGTTCTCTGGATAAATATACTGCGTCGCTTCAACATTAGAGTCCTCGTTATCGATATCTAACACATTTTGTTCTATCAAAATTTGATTACCTTCCGCATCATTAGTCACCATTAACACAGTTCCGTCCAGGTTATGCACCTCATGCACTTGATTGTCTCCATCATCTTCTCTGTTATCCACTAAGTTCTCATCTACGGAATCTTCCTCAAAGTCGCCTTCATTTACTTCTATTTTTATGTACTCCGTATTAAGTTCCTCATTTTTTTCTCTGTTTCCAGCGTCGGAGTTGCAACCGGCATTGTTGATTACGTTACCATCCAAATTCTCGTCCCATGTTACAGACAAATCATTATTATTAGCCGCGAAGAAGTTGACTGTGTTTGATACATTGTCCGTGTCATTTGGTATTTCGGTTATTTCACACTCCTCTAAATCTTTAGCTATACTCAACGAAACCATTGGACTAAGCTTGTGTCTCGTGCGATCTGTCGCACCGCTGTACTCTTCAGATTCGTTTTCTGGTAACAAAGGCATTATTGGACTTAACACAGGCGGTCCATCGTCGTCATCTTCATCATCCTCCTCTTCTTCCTCTTCTTCTTCCTCTTCCTCTTCCTCGGCTGCAGCTTCACTCTCCTCATCCTCATTCTCATTCTCATTTTCATTCTCATTTTCATTCTCATTTTCATTTTCATTCTCATTTTCAGCCTCACTTTCAGCTTCACCTTCATCCTCATCTTCACCTTCATCCTGATCACCTTCTTCACCATCTTCTTCCTCTTCTTCATTTTCATTATTTTCCTCATCATCTTCCTCGTTATCATCATCGTCTTCATTATCAGAGTCTACATCGCTCGTAGCTTTAGCTTGTTGTAATTTTTCAACACGAAATGCCTCAAATTTGTCGGTGCCTATGTTTCCAGGTACATTAGAAATCAAATCATTTAAATTATTCGATGTAGTCTGTTCTGCAACTGTTGCTATGGATGTAATATCAGTTTTCTGATCCTCAATATTTGTCTCCTCTGGCATATTCTCCTGAATACCATCATCACATATCCTGAATCTAATATCGTTCAATTGTACAGCTTTCTTTTCCGTTGCGTCCACTTCCGTTTCTTCTGATTCATCGTCGCTATCGGAATTACATGATACACTATCACCGCTCGCTCTACTAGTAGTTCTCGTATCAGATTCATTTTCGTTTTCATTCTCTTCCTCCTCTTCTTCTCCTTCATTTTCGTTTTCGTCTTCGCTCGAACTACTATTACTATCACTGTCTGAATCATCACTATTTTCTGAATTGTCTTCTTCGCTATTTTCCGAATTGTCTCCATCGTGAATATCCCTACTTCCTTCACCTTCTGATTCAAAATCTGCTTCCTCTGCTTCCTCTGCTTCCTCAATGACTGATGTCTCGTCGGCGATTAAACTGCCCTTCTCATCGTTATCATTTTTTGCATTATCTTCATCTGCCACTGTATTATCCTCAAACTCCGATTTGCCATTGCAACCCGTTGCATGCTCGGTGAGTTTCTCCTCACTTGCAAAACCTTGCTGGCACTTTTGACATCGGAAGTTTCCGATATGGATGCTCATATGCAACAGCAATTTACTTCTCGCGTTATGATATCTACCGCATGTCTTACATGTGAAATTATTGCCCTCCGGCGATAAAACGGGAGCATGCTCAGCCTTCAGGTGATCGGCCAAGTCTTGGTAAGATTTACACAGCTTCAAACATACGCCACACGTAACAGCAGCTTCAGCGCGATGGAAACGAATTAGATGTTGCCACAAATGTTTCTTGGCGGGCCATTGTTTACCACAAACTTCGCACGTACACTCGGTATTGGTCGATTCATCATACACCTTGCGTGAGTCTTTTCTCGAGCATTTGCCGTTACCTGTCCCTTTCATCTGCGACAATGGCATAAGATTCGGCACAGGTTTTTGAGCTGACAATTGCAAATTGATGTCTTCGAATAGATTGAAATCGGGAATGTTCAAATTGGACTCGTTCGTAAGCGGTACCGGTTCTTCTCGTTGAATCTGATTATTGTTTTTCAGATGAGACTCCAGAATTGATGATGGAACATTATTCGGCATGTCAAATCTACCTATCGAGTTTCGTCGTGTACATACATTGATGTGATTCCAGAACAGAGTCTTAGTAGAGAATTGCTTTTTGCAATTCTTGCATTCAAAGTTGTTTCTATTTCTCATCTTGCGCTTGCCATCGCTATTATCCTTTCTGAATTTCTTGAACATACGGACGGGGTCTGTATTATGGACGTTCTGATAATGCTTAGCGAGAGTGTCTGAATTGAGGAAGATCTCAGGACACATCTCGCAATCATATGTATCGTTTGGTGATCTTCTACGTTTGCGAGAATCATTCGAACTTTCGTCACACATTTCTTCGTCAAACTCCAAATCATCTGGTTCCTCCTTTACAATGATATCAGGAGTCTCGTAACCCTCCCGCTTTGCACCAATATCCATTCTATATTCGAAAATAGCTAATTGGTCCTTTGGAACGTTATGCACATGTTCATAGTGATCGCGTATATCATTCTCATCTGTAAAAACGGCTAAACACTGTTTGCACGTAAGGAAAACTTTACCATGACACTTCTTCGTGTGATCAAAAGCCTTCCATTTGGATGCATATTGCTTGCCACATACCTGACACGTGTTTGGTTTAGAGAGAACGCTGCTATGCACCGCTTCGACATGTTTCTTCAAATCTTTGGGATCCTTCATCGGAATGAGACAAACCCCACAGGATACGCCGATCTCGTTTCGATGCAACGATAATACATGCATCTTCAGTTTCAGTTTATTTTCCACGGTGTCACCGCAAAAATCACAAACGTCCAGATTGCTATGATATTTGTGATCTTTTCGATGAGATTCCAAATCTTCTTTGGTGCGGAAAAGTTTTTTACAGCTCGGGTGGTCGCACGTCAGATCCGGATGATCCATATGATTGATACGATTGTGTGTCATGATACCTAGCTTGGAAGTGATCGTCTCATTACATAAATGACAAGTATATGTAGTATGATGATTCTCAATATGTTTCTGCAGACTCGCGCGATCTTTGAATATCCTTTCACAGGCCCGACAACGAGTCAACAATGCCCCAGGATCTTTACGATAGTTTTGACAGCCTTTCATATGACGACGGAGCAAATAGCGTTTATGGAATCCTTTGTTACATTTTTCACAATAATGCAAGACACCATCGTCTGCACTCAAGGACTTGGAAGTGACGCAGTTTTGATTGTCCTTACCTACTGTGGGCATGAATCTATGAATCTTTGCAATATGTGCTGCCAGATGATCCCTTGACGCACTTGTCTTTGCGCAATAAGGACAGGTCACGTCTGTATGTCCTTTGTGTACCCTATTTACATGTTTCCATAAATGTGATGTTCTACCATAACATTTGTTACACAAATCGCATGGAAAAAGATTATGCGTTATCCGTCGATGATTACACAAACTATCCAATGTCGTGAAACTAAGTTCAGGACACTGCTCGCAATTTAATTCTATTTCTGAAGCGCCATTACTGTGATCAGGTTTCACCGATTCATTGGTCGTTTCATTAAAACTGCTATTATCGCATGCAGCGTCCATAGCCGCCTCCAAGCCATGGATCTTTCTATGCCGAGACATTTTCGATTTATTGGAATATGGTCTACCGCAAATATCACAACAAAAATCACCACTGGTTAGTGGCCAATGTTTCGCCTTAACGTGTGCGCTCAATTGCATAACGTCGGAGAATACTTTCAAACAAACGCCACAAATTAGAGGCACTGTGTCTGCATGTACGCCCATCACATGTTTCCAATAATCAACGCGAGTAGGCCACAATTTTCCACATATCTCGCAGGTGTTTGGCGAAGGTCCTTGTATCGCATGATGCTGAAGATGTTCATTACGTAACGATTTCGTCGCAAATATCTTTCCGCAATTTTCCAATTCACACTAGAACAATGATGCGAACGAAATTAGAATAATATATAAAACAACGCGAAAGAATAAGTTTTCTTTCGTTTCTCAAACTTACTTTAATAGAAGATTCATTGTTATGTGTGTTGTTGATATGCAACCAACGTTCCCATTTGCTCGAATGTGAACTACCACATACTTCGCAAACAAAAAATAAATGATACTGCGCTCTATTACCATTGCCATTGACACTTAGAGTATTTCCACCACCCGCAGCATCTCCTAACGAAATCTGGTCAGACTGTAACAAAAGAAAATAAAATGTATGCCATTTAAAAAATTTAAACTATTAAATTTATATTATTGCGTTTACTAAAAATAACTGCAACTCTTATTAAAAAATTAACATGCATTTCAAAATATTACCTTGTGAGCATTTCTCTGATGTCGTATAAGATGATCCTCAGTTGGAAAAGATTTATAACAAATGTAACAATCAACCTTTTCGCCATCTTCTCCGTCAAAATCTAATACTTGTTCATTGCCTTCGTTACCATTCAAGTTTTCATTATAATAATTACTGTTCAATTGTACAAAACTTCCAGGATCATAGGCAGGATCGACATTATGTATTGAGACATGAGTGATTAGCTTTTTTCTCGAGTCATGCTGTCTACCGCATATCGTGCAACTATACCTGCATTCATAATCACATATTTATAAGCACTGATTTATTACATTTTATATAATGCATACTAGCGTACATTTCATCACATGAACTATAAAAAGAAAATAGACGAAATAGAATGTAATTATACCTTCTTTGTTCCGAGATTAAAAGCTTAGATCTTCCGTGATACATGAAGACATGATTTTGAAGTTGTGTATTATTAAAGCACATCTTTAAACACACTCCACAGGTAAATGCTGCATATTCCTTGTGCATTGCTCGTATGTGCAGCCATAATGATGCTCGATCGTTAAAATCTCGCTTACAAGTCTCACACACAAATACCGTTTCAATTTCTACATTCTCATGGTTGTTTTTATAATCCTTGTCATCATTCTCTAAATTTATCTATTTAACGTAATAACATAATATATTGTAACAATGTCTTTATGACATAATAAAAAGTACGAAATCAAAAATTTATCTTTACCTCAGGTGACGACGAGAGCTCTGGTGGGTCTTTTATTTCACTTTGCTCATAAACGCTGATGTCCACTCGATCGTTCCAATTCTGAGACATTACTGTTGCCTTTAGACACTTATCACTGTCGATGATAGGAGTAGGATCAACACCATGTAACACTGTAATATGCCTAATTAATGAAGATTTCAAAACAAAATCTTTGTTGCATAGTATGCAAATATATGGCTTTTCGGCATCGTGTCTAATCTCATGTTCTTTTAAACTCTCCACTGATGTAAAACTTTGTGGACAAGCTTCACAATACCATCTCTTCTGAGGATTTGCCTCGCCTTCTTCTAAATAATAACATATTTAAAATTAGGTTTTTATTAATATTCCATGTGACATTCTTTCAATTTTATTGTTGCTTTAATAATCATTAAATTAAATAATTAATAATTAAATTTTACCTGACTTAACTATTTTTTTCGGCTTGCCGCTAGACATCGAACCATCATCATCAAAATTCCGTTTTAAATTGTCTCCTTTAGTCAGCGCCTGTTTCAATATGGTTAACTGTGGATTTTTCGCCAATTTAGCCTCGGCATTCTTAAAGTCTTTATTCTCGTCATCCAAATCTATACTCGAGACATCGGATGTATCAGCGAAAATTTTATTATTCTGTGTTTCGGTTTGACCTAATAAATCTGTACGTTGTTCCTGGATACATATCTGACGATGTGCATTGAAATCTGCTAGATCCGTAAACACCATCGGACATGTTTGGCACTGGTAACGTGTTTCCGTACGCGTTAGAGGAACCGATAATTCTGGAGGTGGTGGTAGCCCAGCGTGTCGTGATTTTATATGTTCATCGAGATTATATCGCGTCGAGTATATACGAGAACAGTACGCACACGTTACTGCAGGATGTCCCCTGAGAAGAAAGACAAATATTTAATATTAATTAAAGATATTTTTAATGTCTTCTCAAACGACAAGATGATGATACAATAATTATGAATCGAATTGTTAGAATTACATAATTTTTAAAATTACTTGAGTCTCTCTCTCTTTCTCTCTCTCTC
>NW_012130118.1:355475-381938 GCF_000143395.1 Atta cephalotes | reverse complement strand
TATATTATAATATTAATTAACTTATTAATTACTTATTACTTACTTACTTACTCTCTCTCTCTCTCTCTCTCTCTCTCTCTCTCTCTCTCTCTCTCTCTCTCTCTCTCTCTCTCTCTCTCTCTCTCTCTGAGAATTATTTTTAATAATGTAATTAAAATAATGTAATTAAATTTTTAAATCAATTCTGACGATGTTATTTCAACTACTATAGATAAATTTTTATTCACCCGACTTGTCTTAATTGGAAGTTTTTGACTAAAAAAACTGTAATAATGACATCGTTATCATCATACACAGTAGACAATGGAAAATAGTAATGTATTATTGAAGCTCACCGATGCGTTGTAGAAACGTGCCCCCAGCGATGTTTCGCAGTAGAATACGATTTATGACAAAGATCACATTGATATGGTCGTTGGTATGAAGTATGGTCATCGGTAATTACTCTTTCGCCAATCACATCACCCTCACCCACGTGAATTCTTGCGTGCAGAGACAAGTGACCCTTGGAACTGAACGCTTTGTTGCATAGAGAACAGACATAAACCTCATGTTGTTGTGACGTATGTGGAAAAATCGTGGCATCTTGAGCAGTCGCAGCATTCGTATTTGTATTGCATTCTTCTTCATTTTCCTCAGTTACCATCGGGGTCATTTCCAAGAAGTCGCTAGGATTCGTCTCCATGTCCATTTCATATGCCATCTCATATTCCGATCGCCGATCTTCCGAATCGTCAATCATTGTGGCTTCATATTAAAATAACACTTGTTAACGATAAATTGTTTCTTTACCAAGTAAAATAAGAATAAAGTTCAAAATGTGCGAGCATACCTTCATCCGTACCTTCACTTGTGTCAAGAATCTCTTCGATCTCGGGATCTGCTTCACCATCCGAATTTAATCTCGGTGGCGTACCCAATGCTGCATTGGGATTGACTACGGGTGCTTCCGGGATAAGTACTGGCATATTTTCTTTCTTAAGAAACGCCGCGCGCATCTCGCAAGATTGCGCAGTGTCATTTGCACCTTCGTCGCTCACCTGTGATATAACATGCAACAAATTTTTTATAAAATTACAAATCTAAATATTAGATTATAATAAACTATAATATTCTATTTTTGTAATAATTAAGATTCTTTTCTGTATTAAGATATAGAAATAACTGTTAGATCATGCAATATATTATGAAATAATTTTTTTTAAATAAAGTGTTTTTCATATGTTTGATGTAATTTTCAAATAGAGAAAATTTTAGAATACAAATCCAATTAATTTCAAGAATTATTAGTAATATATTGCTTAAGTATATTTTAATTTATTTATATCCTATTTTTTATAATAAAGTTTAAATTTTCAAGGAAACATTTGCAGATTCGGATACTTACGCTTTCCTTCGGCCTATTTCTTTCCAACAAAACAGCTGCGTTAACACACGCAGTCCTAAAGTCATAGAAATTCTCCAAGTTGTACATACATCGATAACACAAGACTTTTGGCAAATAATCATCTTCCATTATCTGAAACAGCAATTTCGACATTTTCGTTAAGAGTGCGTTTAAATTTTACATTAGTGACCTAATGTCTTGATATAAATATCTAATTTTTAATTTGTCTTTTGTTAATAGATATCTCATTGGGTAAATACTCGATTGGAAATTAACGTTATGACTTATAATAATAATAATAATAATATTAAAGAGATGATTAAATTAGTTATTGAACAAAGATTTTGGCAATGATTCATATTTATGTAAAATAATAATAAATATATAAAACATATATAAATATATAAATAATACGATTACGAACAAGATTGTTTATGTGAATACATCTAAATCATACGAAAAGCGCCACTTTCGGTCAAAGATAGATATTAATACATATATACGTAAAAATGAATTTATCTCAGAAATATGACTATAATTAACAGCCGATATATTTCGTGTCTATCGAAATATCTCACTAAGGCACATATTGTGAAATTATTCGATATGAATGTCGATCGAATTACTCAATTATTCCCTAGATTTCTGTTGTGTTTTTTAGGAAAAATCAATCAGAACCCAAACAGTTTCTTAATATGATATCAGGAATATTCTTTGAATAAATTTATTCTTAAAACATTAAAAACTTGTTTTCTTCAGATATATTACATTGAAAACTATAATAGAAAATAAAATAATGCGAATGATAAGACAAGAAACAAATATGAAAGAAGTTTTATTAACATTTTTAACATTTTATTCTTAATTATTCACACGTATTGCTCATTTTTACAATATCCTGATTGTCTATTACAGTAAACATCTAACTAAAAAATTTTTCAATCAAAAAACAGCGCACTTTTAATCTTCTAATTAGCTTCATGAATATAAAATTTCATTATACTTTGTACATCATTATCTCAATTATCATAAAACTTTTATGTTATTTTTTATGTTACATAAACTCTTGAACATATATATTTCAGATATATTTAAGTTTCGCGAGACACATAAATTGATGCTTTTACATCATATTTCTCATTTTTTTTTCACAAAAACTAGAGATACAACTTAAAAAAGATCGCATGTTTCGTACAGTATTTCTTCAATCTTTCGATTTAAATACCACGTGCTCGTGTGTATAACCAAAATTCGTAACACATAGATTTCGATTATACACATGATCCGGTAAAAATTTCATCATGCATGATGAAAACAAAATATATAACAACAAATAACGTCGATATATGGATGTAAGAGAATGCAAATGACAATCCAAGTATAGGAGGAAATTCGAAATAAATTGGAACGCAATTATCGATCAGGCAATTCTCAATGTTTTTTAAATAGTAAATTCGGTCATTACGCTGAATTAATGCAAATTAAAAGCTGCTTTAATATAAAATACTTGAATATAGTGGCACAATATAACTCAACTTTGATAAGGAACTAATACTCTATTAAATAATGTAACGGTCATTATTGGGCATTTAATCGTTTAAAATGTGCTTTTAATTTAACTCTGCTGATTTCATATATAGCAGCTTTTAATCCTTTATAGCTCGAATTTTTTCGTGGCTGTAAAAAAATTATATAATTTATGTAAAAATTTTTGTTTTTAAAAATTAAAAATAATCAAGATATATTAGTATGTGATTTCGAAGTCACACCGGCCTATAGAAAATTAATATATAATGAAAATGACCGAATTCGCTAGAAGTTTTACAAGATCTAAGTTGATGTTTTTACATCATATTTTTTCTTTTTGTCAAAGAATAGACGCTTTTAGCGGGGAAAGAGTAGTTTTGCAACAGTTGTAATACTTTTCGACATAATTGATCTTTCTCTTAAATTCTCGCATCTCTAAGTATTTTAACTTTATAAACCAATCATATTGAAGAATTTTACAACATTTGTAAAATTACTTTTTCTGTTAAAAGAAAACATCATATAATAATATAATAACAATCTAATAATAGAGATGCACCTTAGGAAAGATTACGCGATCGTGCGATGCAATTTTTCCATCTTTCAGTTCAAACGCCGCGTGCTCGTATAGACAATCAACGAAACTACGACGCATGGGATCCGGTAAATCCCGTTGTATGAGGACGAGATTAACGAGCATGAACGATAAACCGATGTTGCGAGGGGATGATACACGTGACAATGGAATAGTCAATTGTAGCAGGAAATTGAAAATAAACCGGAACGCGATCCGCAGTTACACGTCGATGAGGCGACTCGACGACGACGATAACGTGGAGAAGCACGTAATGCATGCCGTAGCGGCAAACAAAATGTCGCCAGTGCGTCGCGCGACGAAGCGTGCCTCCTTGCGTCAGATCGACCTCGCCGTCGCGACGTCCTCGATAAGTGATGGCCAACCGGGTGGAATTCGTCACCTTGTTCATCGAGGACGCTCTCGGTGAACAAGCGGATGAGCGAGATGGCCGACGGTGACGACGCGGCGGCGGGAAGAAAACCTTCACCCAGTAACGCCCCGTCGACACCGAACGAGTCGTCCGTGAATCTCCTCTCTCTCTCTCTCCCTCTTTCTATCGCTCTCGCACTCCTTTTGCCTCTCCGTCTCTTATCGGGAGAATGAGATCGAGGACGAATCGTGCAGGGCCACAAAGTACCAAGGGAGGTCACTCAGAAAAGTAAACGAAATTGAGAGAGAGAGAGAAAGAGAGAGAAAATAAGAGACGCTGCGAAAGACAAAATAAGACGGAGGAAAGAGAAACAGAGAGAGAGAGAGAGAGAGAGAGAAAAGGAAATAGATAATTTGTTGCGAGTCCCACAAGGAACAGGATATCTCAGCATGTTGCAAAGAATGCGAACAAAGAGAAGGACTTACCTTGAACGGCAAGCACGTTTCAATCTTGTCGACGAGTTGACGATTCTTGCCTTCCTGGCCAAATATGTGCATCCTAACGGCATCATAAGAAGCGCATAAACGACACAGTTCGTTATAGTTCCTTCTCGGCTCAGTCGCCATCGCTGTCTCGATTCTCGTCGTTGACGTCGACATCGACGTTGTCGTCGTGATCGTCGATATCGTCGCCATCGTTATGTCGCCAAGTCTCTCGAGAAAGCTCCGCGTCCCTCGCTCGCTTCTTTCTCACTCTCGCACTCTCTTTCTCTATCTCTATAGCTCTCTCTCTCTCTCTCTCTCTCTTTCTCTCTTTTATTTCCTATCTCGCTTGCTCCGTAGCAGCGTCGCCGTCGGCGTCAATGGCGAGACTACAGGGAGCGACGCACAGACTAGACAACGTAGTCGCTTCGCACTTCGCTATCTCCCAGCCGGACGTACGCGGTATGGAAATGGAATGACGATAAACGACGTAGAGGACGTAGCTCCGCACGATCGTGAATCGTGACGCTGCCTGGGACGAAACTGACCGTAGTCCTCGCCGCACTTCCTCTCCCACCGACGAGATCCCACGCCTCGGACCTCTTCGTTTACCTGCCTGACGCGCCTACGTCCCAATCCGCTCGACTACCTGCCTGCCTGCCTACCAACCACCGTTGGCCAAGGCTATGCGTCGAGTCCCTGCCGTTTCTTCCATTGCTCGGACCGCATCTTTCGAGACGCTTCCGTCACCGTAATCGTCGCCGCCGCCGCCGCCGCCGCAGTCGCTATCGCTGTCGCTGTCGCTGCCGCTACCACTGCCGTGATGCTCGGCTCGCTGCGATACCGCTCTACCCGGGATAGGCTAGGCAACACGCACTGCCCTGCACTGCACCGCTCCGCACCGCACCGTACCGTACTCCGCCGTGCCGCGCCGCGCTGCGCCGCGCCGCGCCGCACCGCACCGCACCGGTCGGTCGGATCGAGTCGGGTCGTCGTTGTCGTAGTTACCGCGCACGTAGCACCGGCCACCCGTTCACTTCACTCTCCTCGTCGCTGCAGCATCATCGACACACGCTGCTGCTTCCTCGCGATCCTCGCGACGGTCTCAATTCCGGGCGCCGCCATCTTGTATACAGACACTTGTTTCGCCAGTCGTGCTGGTGACATGACGGTACTCCAACGCGGAGCTGCGACAATGATCGACGGCGCGCGTGCAACGCCGTCGCGGCATGTCCGACCAAGCGTGTAAGATCGCGTGGCCGCATTTTTGAAAATCGTGTTTTCCCACTCACGAAGAAAAGATCGTGAACAATTGTCGCGCGCACGTGACATCACGCTTCTATACGTGGGTTGCTATTCCACGTGGACGACAAACTGCCGCCGATTGGCGATTGCCGTGAGCGCGAGCCGATCGCCGCTAGCCTATTGGCCGGAAAGACACTCGGTCGCGAGAGAGAGAGAGAGAGAGAGAGAGAGAGAGAAAGAGAGAGAATTTGAATGCCCCTCGATTGATTTAGCGTGAATTAGGGTGTTTATTATCGTCTCGCCGCGTCGTTTATTAAGTTACGTTTCCATCGAATCGTAAATTGGAAGACTATTTTACGTCTTTTAGGTTTATATATTAACTGTTTAATTATGTAAGAGGGATTTAATTAACGATGAAAGTTAAAAAAATATAATCAGTTATTCAATATTAAATTTATATAATGTAAATATAAATAAAATTATAAATTTATATTAGAAATTATTTGAATAAGTTATTTTAATTGAAATTAATTATTTATTACTTTATATATAGAAAAAAATTTTAGTCATAAAATAAAGTAATTAAAATAAAACACACAAATTGTAAAATAATTACAATATATAAATTTATCTATATAATAAAATATATTTATTAATGGTAAAACAATGCTTGACAAAAATAAAAAATATATTCTACTATAAAGTCGATGATGAAGTATGAACTTATACTTCTTTGATAAAGACAAACATATTCTTATAAATAAAAAACTTGCTTTTAAAATGTGAAGTAGGCATTTGTTATAGTAAAATGTTCTATTTGGTGTTTATTATACATTAAAAAAAAAAGAGATTTAAATAGATTGTCGTCAGATTATCGTCATTAAACATATTATTTTGTTATTAATAAGTGAAGAGTATCGTAACAAAATGTGAAAATGAGGGAAATGAAAGAATACTGTCAAACAGAAATATTACGACTTTATTGTAATCTATAATTTCAAAATATTATTCATAATTATGACTCGCAATAATTTTACTCATTATTAACACACTACTTTCCAATTTTGTCGCATTACAGATCCACAACTAATCAAAATCTGAATGCCAAACTAACAATATTTTATGTCCACAAATGACGTTCAACTCGTTCGCAATATGCATCTGGATCAGAATGTGCAAAATGTTCAAAGAAAATTGGATCTCTATACTGATTTGGATTGTCCAAATAGAATATCGGTTCTCCATAGTATGTTCCCACTTCCCATCCTTCAACATTTTTCATCAATTCTGTTTCGATGTCACGATTACGTCTCATTTGTTTCAAGACACTGCATGGAAAAAAAGGAAAATGATTATAACTGATTATATTATGATATTATGGTGTACATTTAAGTATTTTAAATAAAGCTTTTTTAATACATACTAATCCAGTACAAGTAATCAAATTCATAACTGATGACTATGATAAATGATCATTCACAAGTATACTGGATTAATACATATTAAAGGTTATCTTATATAAAATATCTAAATGCAGTAACATTTACTTAACTTTGACAATAAAATAACATATATGTTCAACATATATGTTCAATTAAATAACAATATTATTATTAAGTAATTAATCGTTTAATAGATTGACATTTCATGTTGCTAATTTAAACATCTTTTAATATAACTAATCTAGCATAGTGTAAATGACCGAATTCACTATTAAGCTTCCAATTGCACTAGCTTATGAATACTATATTTTAAATGAAAAATATACATCCTTACGCTCTATCTCGTTCCGCCAACAATGCTGGAAATATAGCCCAGCGTGCACTTCTCATCTCAATCTGTTGATGTCTAACTTGTTTGAAACTTAGATAGTAGGCATACATTCCGCCGAACGTAGTGGCTAGGAAAAAGGCAAGTGTGCCTTTAGCTATAAAATTTCATTACAACATTATTACATAACCTGCCAATAAGGCAATCTTTGTATTAACTAGCCAATAAAATTTTCAATCAATAATAAAGTTGATTACAAAAATATCTTTACCGCCGAGAACGCTGCGTAATTTTATTCTTTCCGTTTGTATTGGACCATAGCCTCCTTTCGGCGGAAGATCCTGTATTTTTTTACCGTCTACTGTTGCATTCATCTTGTTCGTTTTTTTCTCAATGAACTAGAGCATCACTCAAGATGTGCCAAGGGCTTCAAAAACATTTGTTCGTTTGTAATCTGCCTTATTATGCTGATTACAGCAGATTATCTACCAACACCTGCCAATACCGAGCAGATCGACAATCGACACTACTGATTAATTGACTATCGCAAATTACCGAGTACCGAATACCGAATAACAGTCTTGTAACAAATGTAAGGTCGGGTTCACACTTTGACGGAAAAGCGGAAACTAATCGAAACTCGCAGTAGTAGTAAGCGATACATTTCGCTTGACTTCCCCGTGTTTTTCCCCGAGTTCTGATTGGCTTCCGCTTTTCCGTTTTTCCATCAAGGTGTGAACTCGGCCTAAGACTCTGCGTACAATGAGGGAAATATTAGGTATAGGAATAAGTATTAAAATTTCAACCTATCAAAAACTATATATTCCAATGTAACTGGTTTCTAATAGGTTGAAATCTTTGGCCAATTTTTTCTTTACCTCTAGATAAGAGATAACCCAGATATCTCGTTTATTATCTCATGCACCTAGTTTCCACCGAGAGTTTAAGCATTCTCTTGTCGTTCGACTATACAGGGGAATGCTCGACTGTAATTGATTGGTTCTTACATTCTGATCTGGATTAAACCCTCGATGGAAACCATGGATGAGGTTATCGAGAAATGAAAAAATTAGCCATTATTTTCTATTTCTATCGCATGTATTTTTCATGGGAGTTTCTCAACAAGCAACACTATATAATGGCTCCCGCACATAAATACGACAACGCTTGCCGCGCGATAGTCAATCAATGTCTTGCTCGGAAATAATATATAACTTAGGCCGGGTTCACACCTTGCAAAAAAACGGAAGCCAATCAGAACTCGCAGAAAGACAGAAGCAGACAAGAGAAATGTATCGCCTACTATTACTGTGAGTTCCGATTGGCGGCTTCCGCTTTTCCGTCAAGGTGTGAACCCGGCCTTATACCGCGCGATACAAAAGTTGAATGGCTTTTGCACACAGAACGCTGCAATACTGACCGCGCGGAAATTGTCGCACTAACCAATAATTCTTTGTTCTGGGAGTCGATTGAATATTTTAAAATGAGATGAAAATTACAAAAGTGAGCAAATTCACTAAAGAGCATTCTACAATGCGTTACAAATAACCATTGCCGGTTGAAACGTTTATCGCGACAACCAATAAATTAGAAACATAAATAATACTATTAATGCTTTTAAGGCCTACAGTTCTATATATGAGAGAAGCGACATTTATCCTCACTATCATCTCTAGCATATGTTCAGCACCGCATGTTTAGTCCGTTGATCATGTCCGTCGTACTCCATTTACTCCAATATAGGAATTATGAACTCCGTCAGGATGAGGTTAAGCAAGTTTATAATTAATGTTTATATGTTTTTTCTTGTTGAATAATATAGCGATTAAGTAATGTAATTACAAATGTAAAAACACAAAAAAATAAACGATATATTGTATATTTATTTTAAGTATGTGTATCAATTCAGTAGATAGTTGCAAGAAAACATATGATAGCTCTCCACTGCGGATACAATATGGCTGCTTTAATTAGATAGAGATACCACCAATCAGAAATCGCGATGCCGATGTCACTTCTCTCATATATAGGATTCTACTGAGGCCTGTTCTACAATAAAGTCGTAAGCGGTAAGTCATAAGAAATTAACCAATCAATCGATTATTCTTCTCACACTTAACTGCGATTGGCTAATTTCTTACGGCTTACGACTTGCAACCCTATTGCAAAACAGGCATAATTAATTGTCACGACAGACATTTCAACTGACAATCGATGTTTGCAACGTATTGTAGTATCTAGTGACTTTAGCCGATCGAATGCGAATAGCTCCATCTGTGTGTCACGATACATAGTGGGATGCTTGCGGTTGATTGTATACTGAGACGATTCGTAAGAGATGGTGCTGAACGAAAAATATTGAGATCTTGCTGAATAGGGTATGTGAATTATAAGTGCAATAGCGTTTTCGATACACGCGCACGGATATCCGGACCGGGCCGGCCACGGGATTCTCGTCGCGGCCAGACTCACGGACGCGTACGCAGCTAGCATCTGTCGCTCCTGGTCCCTCCGGGCCACTAGAAGATGTGGCTCGCGTATAACGTCACTGCCGTTGTCCCCGAAATTTATAATTTCTTCCGTTTTTAGCACACTCTCATTAACTTGTCCGCCTGTTCTCATCTTCCCGCTCATGAGAAGTGATCTGAGTTTGCATTTTTCGAAGGTAAAAGACACGCTCAAGTTATATGGCTTGCTTTCTACGATTCCTTCGATAAGAAGCGCGATGTGCAAAGCACTGTTTCGAGTGTGAAATACGTTACGAGTCGTATGTATGTGGCTCTTGCTACTTTCGGGGAAAGGATTGGTCTCATCAGACACATTGCGTTAATGAAGCTTTTAAGACTTTTTCGTGATTTACGTGAGATTGATAGATTAAAATATTATATTTGAGTAAAAAAATAAATATATTCCAAAAATTGGATAAATTAATAGCAGATAGAAAACGCTTTATGAAAATTGTAGTAACAGTTCTTATTTATGAAATTAGCTAAGATCATTTTATTTTTTTTTTTACTGCTATGTAATATTGTTTACACAATAGTAGATTATTTTAATTATATAATTACAGTTTCGTAGATATCTGTATAATGTAACTTTGTTTTATCTTAATATTTTAACTTAAGTTTTCCTATAAAACACATATTAAAAGTATTACTTTTAATATGTGTTTTATAGGAAATACATATCATTCATTTGATATAATAATAGAATTCAATAATAATAGAATTCAAAGATTGTCTTTATTTTAGTTGCTTGCAAAAAAAAGGAATGAGAATATTAAGAAAAAATAGAAAAACATTTTATAAGTACAATTTTATTTCTCTACAATTAATCATGACATAAAAATTTCAAAATTAAAATTAGAAAATTTTTATGATTTAAAATATTTGAACTTATTTTCTAAAACTCTGTTTTTTTAAGTTGTATTGCTATATGATAAATGAGGGATACATTGCATATTTATGTAAGATTATATAAAATATATATAAAAAAACTATAAAATAGAAAGAGTAATAAACAAAACTTTATTTTAAAGATTGTATTTATATTCAATTTATATAAGATAACAATGTGTTAACATTAAAGATTGAATAATTTTGATTAATTTTTAAAATTAAATATTTTTTTATTAAAACCTACTTTTTCTAATTTAGAGTTCATGTGGCATTTTATCTTCTGGAAAAGATCCAGAAAATAGAATGATTCATTGAACATTTTAAATACATTTAACTTTTTGTTTGTAATATAATTTATATATATTATATTTTCAATTAGGTATTTATACTTTTATCAAATATACTCTAAAAAATGGAGCCAGGAGTAATTCAAGAAAAGCCATTGCCTGCACGAGGCTTAAAACAAGTAAAAGTGGATAATTGGGGATCATTTTTTCTTCAACGACTTCAGACTCTTTACTTGGAGGAACAATTTCTTGATCTTAAAATTAAATTTCCTACAAGTAATATTACTGTACAGGTATAAATAATCTAACGCTTATATTATTGATATAAAATAATGATATAAAAAAACAATTTGGGATATATATTTTTTTAAATATTATCAATAGTATTATTAATTCAAATTTCTTCAGGCCCATCGACTTGTAGTAACAACATGTACAGACTATTTTATGCAACTTGAAGAACAGCAGAAAGAAAAAGATGAAAATTTTAATGGTGTAATTATTATGCCTTCAGATATGCCTTATGAATGTGTTAAATCTATTATAAGGTATGTTTTAATATTTATTGTTTTGATATATTAAATATCGATTTCTGAAATTACAATTCCTAGATCACAATTCATCTCGTTCCCTTTCACTTACAACCTTTAATATTCCAATTTCTCATAAAGTCGAGATATAAATGAAACAGGAATCAAGTTCAACTCCAGATCCACTATCTACAAATTAATTACTTTTACACACAGATATTCTTATTTATGTTTTAATATTCACCATAACATTTTTGTCATTTATTTAATTAATTAATTACATATTCATATACAGTTTTATGTATACTGGACAATTGGAATATTGGACATCAGAGCAACATGCTTTGTATCGTACAGCGCAAAAGATGAATATGACAGTCCTAACAAAGTTGCTCGACGCTCAATTTAACACAAGCAAAATGCAAGATGATGTAGCAAAAACACCTTCGCGTCCAGTTATAGCTGTCACAAAACCTTCAACTCCAATTGCAAAAACAATTACCAGCTCTACCAGTTCAGCATCAAACGTATCTGGGCAAATATTGCCAGGTAGAAAGTATGTATTCCATAAGTAATGTTACAAACATTACTTAATTTTGTGATAAAATGTCAATAATCTTTATTTTTAAAGGCTTCCCATATGGAAAAGAAAACTGGATGAATCTCCACCTGCACCAGCGAATTATGAAGTACGAACATTCCACAGTACATCTTCAACACATAAAGAGGCGACTCCTGGCCCATCCAGATTTGATCTTCCAGAAGCAGATGATATTACTTTGGGAGTATTTTCTTCATTCGATGATATTACATATAATACAAAACCTATTGTTCAAGCATGCAATGCATATAAAAAAGACAACTCTCTTAAAGGTTCGCCTGACAGAGATAGTAAAAACGATTCAACTGAAGATGAGGATGAAGATAATCAAGAAAGCGAAAAGAACTTGAGAGACACAAATTCAGATGATGATTGGAATATATCGAAGAATTATGAGAGATCTGAAGAAGGCCCATCTAAACGAGTGCGTTTTGATTTGGAGGAAAAGGAAAATGTAGAAAAGCCTAAATCGAATCATCCGAATGCCGATGATTCTATCAATAATCACGCAAAGATTATTAGAGAAGTATTAAAAAAATATCCCCATTTAGTAAAGAATAATAAAAATATTCGCTTGAAAATCATGCAGAAAGAAACAAAATCCTCCGAAAGTAATACTGCATGCAAAACAAAAATATCTTACGTGGTTTTAAAATCCGATCATCTATTGGCCACTAATAATGATGAAAATAATGATTCCAAGTGTAACGGCAGTCTCGATGCCGAGACAGGTCCCTGGAAATGTAACAAATGCGATTTGGATGAAGAATATACGAATTATTATATGTACAGAAGACACATGCAAGATGTGCACGAGGAGAAATTTGATCCGAGGGTTTGCGAGCATTGCGGTTATAAGGCAACAAAGCGCAACATTCTGATGTATCATCTTTATACCAAGCACAACGTACCACCACCGAAGAGCATGAGCTTTCCGAAATGTCATGCCTGTTCATACATTGCCTTGTCAGAAACTCTGCTGGTGCGTCATCAGATAAACCATAATCATCGGCCTGCTGCGACCCGACATCACGCTTTACCTTCAGAGGATATTCAATGCAGTCAATGCAATCAGTCATTCAAAAGTATCACTGAACTTACTACTCATGAATTGAACAGTGGACATGGAGGTATAACAGATGGTAAAGAGAAGGGTCATCGTTGTCCATACTGTATTAAAGTGTTTGTGCGTTTGACAAACTTGCAAGTACATCTGGATTGTGCGCATAAAGAATTACAGAGAGACTCCATTGAGTCTCCTCCGTCCGCACCTCCATTAGAACCATCATCTGAAGCGGAAGCTCTCAGCCACGTCGCCAGTGGTATAGCCGCTTCCCTCGGTGTCGGAGATACGGAGACAGAGACTGCTGCAGAAACACAGGAAGAAGAAGAAACCATAGAGATTGTAAAAACTAATGGTAATCAGTACATTGTACCAGATGTGTTGGATGATATGGAACATAACATCAGTTACAGTACACATGAAATAGATGGCCAGCACATGATTATGTTAGTTAATAATGACGAAAACTATCAGCATGATGAGAACAATCATCATCAGCAACCGCAACAGTTAGATATTGCCGATAATGAACAAATAGTAATGCAAGGCACAGATGATGGTATGATTGTGTACATTCATGGTGCTGATGAGGCCGATTCTCGATCCTACGAGAGTTATCAGGCCGCCGAAGTTACACAGGAGACAGAAGAAATAGTAGAGGAGGTTGTCGAGGAAGTCGAAGAGGTAGTAATGGAGGAAGAGGAGGTACAGGAAGAAGAGGAGATGCCTCAACACATGTTGGAGGATTGTGCTGATAATCAAGTGGAAGAAGTGATACAATATGTTGAAGAGCAGACAGAGATAGTAGAATACGACGAAGAACAATGTAGCGAACAGAGCAATAGTATGGATGAGCAACAAGAATCTGTCATGATTATCGAGGAGGAGCATGTCGAGGGCGAAGAAGACATGGAAGAGATTACTGATAAACAACATAAAAAAATACAAAGTTTTACTACCGAGTGGGATGAAGATAGCGCGGGATTAACAGAATCATGAATACTGTAGTATTGGATTTTTTTATTTGCTTGTGTAATATGTTATTAACTTTAATCATAATTGTTTAATTTTAAAGCGACGCTTTAATGGAGATTTTGATTTTATATTTTACTTTAGATGCTTTTCAACAGAGATACGGATGACAGTGTAACAGCAAATGATGATTATATCCTTGTCGTTTGTCAACTTAAATAAAACTGAAATGCTTACAGAGTATCTCTTGCTGAAAGGCATCATTTATCTATATAATAATGTAATGTTTGTTGATAATGAACAGTTATGCAACAGGCGCAATACAGCCATACCGATTTTACCACACATATATTTAGCAGTAAGCCCACAAAATAATCAAATTACATTTAGCGACAGGCAGGAGTGGTATTATTGAAGATTATTGTATGAGCTTGTAATACGTGAATTCTATCGTTGCACCGACACATAGATTATTTTGTTTTAATATATATTGAAATATATATATTTTACAATGCGAAAAAATGTAAAATCTCGATTATGAGATTATTATACAACGGTAGCACTTCTAAGAGCCTGAGATAAGAATCTGTAATCTTTAAACTTGCGATTTTTTTTTAAATATAAATATGTTCATATATGTATATGTAGCTTATTAATATAATCTAAATTAGGAGCCATTTCGACCAATTCCGCGATTAACTTTAATCGATAATTAACTCGATCGGCAAAATCATATCTCTAATATATAGTTCATTCTTAATGTTTTTTCAGTATATATTAAAGCCTGTTCTTCTGCTTTTTGTTTTGTGTTTCTTACCTTTTGTTATTTTTTATATATTGTCTTTTTGCTTCTTATCCGGTTTTTTGTTTTATATTGCTCAAGATAAAAGTTAATAAACTTCGAAAGAAACAAGAAATACGTAACAAAATACAATTGTTGATAAAATGCAAAAAAAAAAAGCTACAAAAGGTAAAAAACAAGAAACAAAGAACACACATTATAGAATAGGCTTAAAGGTATAGTTCTATTAATTAATTTGATAATTTTTTTCGTACTAATACAATAATTAATTAAGTTAATCGGAGTGGGTCGAAATGGCCTTAATTTATAAATTTATCTCATGAGAATACGCGCATTAGATATGTTAAAAATATATTGGTGACCAATTACGTAGTTTTTTTAAATACTATTCTGCAGAATGAAAATATATCACGTTTAAAAGAAATCTTGAGAACGAAAAAATAATGTTCCTTCCAAATACCGCCTGTAATCTTTTATACCGCAATCGATAATAAATAGTGATTTTTACAATTAAGAGGCGAAAGCTATAATGAAAATAAAATTCTTAGATTATAAATGCATAATGTTTTATGTTTTGAATTGTGCACAATTATATGGAAAAGTATAAATAAATAAATGCAATATATATTATACTTAAATACTCATATCGCAAGTACGAAATCGACGTTTTGTCCAAGTTCGCAATATTTTTTAGTGCATTTTGTTTCATGCATAATATATATGCATGATGCACTACTACTAAGATAAATTATGTATTATGTGTATCTTACGTGAAAACGAAATGCACCCTAAAATGTTTATTTTTTATCGCTGAATTAAAATTTCAAATATACTTATTTCACTTTAAGTACAAAGAATGTATAGGTATATATTGGGTTGTTTAAAAAGTCATTGCGTTTTTTTCATTTCAGATGTGTTTATTTAATATACGTAATGAACATTAATCAATGATATATTGGCCATTTTGTTCGATGACCTTCTGCCATCTCCCGGGCAACTTCATAATACCACGTTCATAAAACTTCCCATCCTTCTCTGCGAGAAACTTGTCTAGGTGCTGTTTGATGAGGTCTTCAGAAGCAAACGTTTTACCAGTCAAGGAGTTTTGTAAGGAGCGAAAGAGATGGAAGTCTGATGGTGCAAGGTCTGGACTATACGGTGGATGTGGTAACACATCCCAACTATGTTGCAACAATTTTTGCCGAGTGACCAAACTTGTGTGTGGTCTCGCATTGGCATGGTGAAACACCACACCTTTACGATTGATTAGCTCGGGACGTTTCTGTGCAATGGCATCACTTAATTTCTGCAACTGCTCACAGTAGACATCGGAATTAATCGTTTTGTTCTTTGGAAGTAGCTCATAGAAGACTGGTCCCTTCCAATCCCACCACATTGACAGCATTACTTTCTTTTGATGGATCTCTGCCTTTGCTTGCTTTTCCGGTGCTTCACCTTGCCTACTCCAACTTCTTTTTCGGCTGACATTGTTGTAAACAATCCATTTTTCGTCGCCCGTGATCATACGCTTCAAGAACGGATCGTTTTCTTCGCGTTTGATGAGTTGATCGCAGACGCTCATGCGATTCGTCAGATGAATTTCTTTCAACTCATGCGGCACCCAAACATCGAGCTTCTTTACGAAGCCCAGCGATTTCAAATGGCCATGAACACTTCCAACGGACACTTTTAGAGCAATAGCAAGCTCCCGAATCGTTGAATGCTTATTTGCTTGCACCAATGCTTTCATTTCATCGTCGTCAATCTTAGAAGGCCTGCCGGAGCGATGAGCATCTTTGACTGAAAAATCACCATCACGGAATCGGGCGAACCAATTCTGGCACTGGCGTTCTTTGACGACATTTCTGCCGTAAACTCGACGCAACTTTTCCCTTGCTTCAGTTGCTTTCTTCCCTTTTTTGAAGTAATAAAACAGAATATGGCGAATATGCTCTTCAAAATTCTCCATGTTCGAACCACAATTACAAGCACAAAACTCAACCGAATCGCGTCAACTTTTTTTTGGTTTTTAGGTTGAATGTCAGCACAAAACGCGCGTAAACATTTGACATTCATGTCATGCTCGCATACAAATAAACGTGGATAACGCCATCTATTGGAAAAAATGACTTTTTGAACAATCCAATATTAGGGGCTGCGGCTGCGTTCCATTGCAAGATTTGCAACGCAGTCGGAACGCTAATTCAGGCTGTAAAAGCAGACCTTTTATCTCATCCTAACCTGAATTCGAAGCTTCTAGTTATTTTTTAATATGGATATCCGTGGAATGCTTCTCGAAGAAATATTTGTAAGTTTAATATTCATAAAAGAGTCAATAAATTCGTAATCAAATATGGTGGCTTTGTTGTAATCTTTATAAAGTAAAACAAATTTGCGAAAATATGAATGGTCGAATCGCCCCGAGCAAATCGACAGTTTATGTGTCAAATTTGCCGTATTCATTCACCAACAATGATATACATCAGCTGCTGGAAAGTTATGGCAAAATTGTTAAGTGAGTTATAATTATTTTTATTTAAATTTATCGCGTCAAGTCTACACATATACCATATTAATATTACGTCGTTTATTCACAGAGTAACGATAATGAAAGATAAAATAACACGTCGTAGTCGCGGCGTTGCTTTTGTCCAATTTCTTAGGATAGACGAAGCCGTATCTTGTGCGAAACGTCTCAATAACACAAAGGTAAATAAATTTTAATTTCTTTATTTTTCTGATCGATTGACTTCATATCGATGATGTTTAAACCATCATATCACTGCATAATAATTTGATCGCTCATTTTTTTCTGTGGCAGTATATTTTCATAACTTATTGTAAAGGAATATATAATCAGCTTTATAATAAATTAAATAATTTTTCTATTTTCTATTTAAACAAACCTAAAATAAAAAATTAAAAAATTCCAATGTGAAACATTTAATTTACATAGAATTGTTCTAGTGAGGAATTGAAGTTAATTCATAATCTATGCCTTTTCTTAATTTCAGAAAGAGAAGACATGATGAGACCACAATTTTTAATAAAATTAATACATATTTTTTATGTATTATTAACGTCCTCTTCCTTTTTTTCTTGATCGTTAGGTATATGGTCGCACTGTAAAAAGTTCAATAGCAATTGACAATGGTCGCAGCACTGAATTCCTACGTCGTAGGGATTATCCTGACAAGTCGCGGTGCTATGAATGTGGACAGGAAGGACATTTGTCATATCGCTGCAACAACAATGCACTTGGTCCTAGGGTAGAACCAAAAAAGAAAATTAGGATGCGAAAGAGAAAATTAGGATACCAAAGAACTTGTAATACAAGTTATTTTGATAGTGACAGTGCTAGTGATGAAGCAACAAAAAAACATCATTTCGATGATGTTAATATTACAGAAGAAGAACCAGAAACACTAAGTGCCGTTATTGCACTTGAGGTATAATCACGATTTTTTAATTAAAATTTGAAGAGAGAAAAATGAACAAGTTAAAATTTTTATAGATTAAAAATTATAATTTTTACTCAAGTTATTTTATATTTCAGCAAAGACGGACAGAAATGGAATGTAGAAAAACTGATGGATACGATAGAAAAGAGACTGTACCAAAGAAACGCTATAAAAAGAATAATTATTTCAGTGATGAAGAGGATTTTAGCGAATAATACGTATATGATATGAAATAATATTAAATCTTGAAGATATTATATATTGATAAATGTATATAAATATAAATAGTATCGTTTTTGTTTCCCAAGTACAAAGTACTTTTCAAGCTATAATAAAAAATACTCCAAATGTATTCTTAATTTAATTTTACTGTTAGCATGGCAGGAATATTAATCAAATATTTTTAATATATTTAGAAATTTTGTTTTTCTCATATAAGCTTTGAACTTAACACTTTTAACAAACAAGATCGCAACCTATCAAGTAATAATATTAATTACAATAGCATTTGATACAATTATACACACACACACACACATATATATATATATATATACATGTGTAAGTATGTATATATGTATGTATACATACACATACAGAATGTCCCAAGTTAATCAAATTTTCATTTGTTTTGTAAAAAGGAGAAAAAATAAAAAATCTTTTAATTTAAAAAATATTGATCTTAGTAAAAATTAAACTTATTTGGCTGCTCTCATTTTAAATATTAGTAATCTTGATAATGCAACAAAAATTAAATTCTGTGAAAAGATTAGTGTATGTTTATTTGTGTCAAAAAATAAACATATAGTTTGCGATTAGTAATCGTTTATTTTTAATAATTTATAATCAGCGTTTTATTAAGGAAAAATTGATCTCAATTTGTTTAAAGAACTTACAGAAACTATCTTGAGACAAGCTGTATATATTTCAGTGGACATACACAATTTATTATATATGAGATATATCCGGTTTTGTATAATCCATTATAATTTAATATTAGAAAATATTAAACAAAATAAAAAAAAATTTAGGCGCGACATATAATGTAACGATCTTTCATCTTCCAGCTGAATGAATAAACAAATTTAATATAACGACATAATCATAAAAATGTACAGTATATTCACATACTAATCCTATATTGAGGATATGGATGTATCACATTTAATTTATGATACTATTTTTCAGTCCAACGAGTTTGCATTTTAAAATACTTAAAGCAAGATTACTGTAGTCTATGACGCATACAATTAGACTATACAAGATTATGTAACAAAATTAAAATCTGTGTTTTCTTGTCTATGTCAGTCACATCCAGAATTTGAAATTAGTACTATAATCAAGCGCTGTGCCACATTATTGTAAACACGCTTGAACTTTTTCGATCCATTCCTGCGCCGTCGTTGCATCAGCAGCGCAGAAGTTGTATGTTCGTCTGTTTGTACGAAGCTATAAAGAAAATGATTTTATCATGTTTGTAATATATGGCAAAAAAATTATATTTCAACAATATCATACAAAAATGAATTAGTTTACAAAATTGAAAAAAGTTAAAGATCATGGAAATTTGTATCTCAATTTGTGTTTCAATACTTGAAATTATTAATGTTGAAAAGTTAATACATTTTTCATACAGTTATAAAACATTTTAATACAGTTATAAAACATTTTATTGAAATTATGTATGTTTTTCTATTAAAGTAAAATATACTCACATCAAAGAAGGATTTATCATCCGTTTTCTTTGGTGGTCCGGGCATCGGCGCAGCTGGAGTGACAGACACTACCTCAGCCAAATCTGTATACAAATATGTGATTTTGTAATACATATCTTGCTTATTTTCAAACTTTTAGCAATACTTCATTTTTTTTTTAGTTTAATTATTATACCTATATATCCTTTACAGTGCGAGTCTTCCACTGCGTCGTAATATCTCAGTTGATGCTTTATAGAATCTAGTACGAACCATCTTTGTTTCCAGCCCTTTAATAGAGCTCCCCGTTTATAAAGGTAGCCCTCGTGCGTTCTATTTTCCGCTACATTACTCGAGAATTGTTCATAATATTGCTGGGAAGAAGTTTGTATAGTTGTTACACCTACAAGAAAAAACTCATATAAAATAGCGAAAGTTTGAAAATTATAAAGTTGCTGCTATGAAGATTTATGTGAGAAACGCTTAATTAATATCTGTTCAGAATTAATGAAATCAGCGCATACTAGAGTTTACACTTCCGTTATCGCCACCGCTTCTCGTAAGTGTGTGAGTTTGGAGATTATCCGTCACAGCCTTATATTTTGTGCAATTCTTTGGCACAGTATCGGCGCATTTGTCATGACACACGTGACCGCAATCGATGCATCTTAATCCAGCTTTCACAGGACCCCATAACACGCCAGAACACGCATCGCAATGAGTCGGTGTAGCGGAATCTAATCGTTCGAACCTTTGGCAAACGTTCGCATTAATGATATGTTTAACTAATTTAAGCAAATTGTGTAAATCGACATTAATGATACCTGTGTGGATGTGCATACACAGAACCTTCGTTTCCGGTAGTGCTTCCACCGGCAAGTTTGCCGCGTAATAATAGTTCTAAAGTAGAGCGTTTATGAATCAATCGACCGTGGTACCGTACAAGTGCCGTGCTGAATGACGCGTGCCGCTAGAAACAAAGAAAATTAATCACGAATGCGGGCTTTACAACAGTAATACTGAATTTCATATTCAAGCTGTAACACAAAGTCTCGAGGTATTATTAATACACCGCTATAAATTCAATAAATATTTCATATATATTTTTTTTTATCATTGCAAAGATTGATATAAAATAATAATAGTAAAATGTATTATCAATCTGCTTTTTAACAATTATTTAACAGGATTTATTGATAATTGAATTTTGATAAATGAATTTTCATATACCTTTTATTCATAATGCTTCAACAAAGTCTAATAAAGATTATATAATAGTATACATAATTATATATATTTTGTTTTTTTGCGATACTTGCAAAACTACTTTGGCAAGAATAAAGAATTTCTTGTACGAATATTCCGTCGCGACTTACAGCAAGAGAATCGGTGTTGGGTAATTCGAGTTTATCCCAGAGTACTTTCCATTTTTGCGGTAAATGTCCCAATTCGGTTTCCAATTTGTGAATTTCTTCTAAAAGATGCGAAAACTGATCGGGCACCATTGTGTTGACTCCATCATATCTATGAAAAAGATTGTGATTTGTAACTTGATAATTTCTTTGAGAGCGTTAAATGTGACATTTGAAGTAATAATCACCCCTGAGTGACTACTTTACGATTGCTCTTAACCACGCCATCCGCAGCCTCGGCCTCTTCCTCCTGCTGGGAGTCCTGTTGCAGCACTTCCAGATCGTATGCCGGACCGTGTGCCAGTTCTTCTTCCAAGTAAAACTGCCAGATGTCCAGACTCGGTAGATGGGACACTGGTCGCAAAATAGGATTCTCCGTGTTCGGTGTGTACATAAAATTATAAAACAACGGACATCTCGCATGTTGCTTCTCTATATAATCGAATATACTCTGCCCGAGATTGCAGCCAAGTGTTTGTTTGTTTGTTCCCGCTAGTCTACCGCCAGGATAAATCGTATCGTCATCGCTACCAGTGTCCACGCCCTTGTGATGACTTGTTAAAGAACCTCTTTTATCTTCGATGGCAGTGATACCGCATTCTACTCTGTCAAATTCGCAGTCCAACAGAAATGTACGAAAGCGGCAGGACACCGAATGATAAGCTAAGAACTTTAAATAGTATTCGTTGAATTCAAAAGCCAGAGGAAATTGTTTCTGTATCTGATGCACTATGTCCAGAAACTGTAGAAACGTAGGCGTGAAGTTTGTCGTTTGCGAATTCGCAGCGAGATTGCTCCTGTGACCGAATCTGTGCCCGAACCCGAGCCACTCCTTTTCGATTAAGGTTCTAAAGCCGTCGATTGTTCGATAATGTGGATCGAGACACACCTGCGCTATGGAGCAAACGGTGGTTGTTGTGTCCCAACCATCTTCCAAACAAACAGCTACTGACGAGCCCTGCATATCCATTAGGTCTATGACTGCTCCTGCTAGTTGCATCAGGCTCTGCAGTTGCTGCAACCACTCCGAACTTTCGACGAGTCTGTAGAAACTCTGATCGGGTTCTACATTAGGCGAACTAGGCACGCACGCTCGCATCAGCTTTTTAAATGCAGCTTTCGTATGCCTCACATCATAATATTCTACCGGAATAAAATCCGTCTTGGGGGTAGATTCTGCTTTCACACCTTTCATATGCGCCTTTTCACCTAGAATGTAGAGAGCGGCGCGTTGAAATGTGTGAACACATTCCGTACCACTATCAGAATCCGCTGAATGTCTGACAGTTCCGCGCTGGTGATGAACTGAAGTTAAGGAAGCTTGAGAATTATGTCGTTTATCCTTCAGGGAACCCCATCGACCGAAATTCTTAGGACCTTTGCCGCCCGATGAACTGAGAGTGCCTAGGGGTTTGTTGAATGGATTGCGGCGCGATTGTTCAGGCGTAGCGTTACGATCTTCTGCTGCTAGTAATAGAGAGTCTATACTTAGAGAACTATCCGACATTCCCCAAGCGGAACCTTGCCGCAGTACGGAAAGCGGTGTCACAGCAACAAGTGCCATCATATATTTCTCCTGCTCCAGAGAGGAAGTGGTCTCTGAGGATGTTGTCTTTAGATTACTGCCGGAGGTCGGATGGGCTTTCAGCATGCCCATTACGCCTTTCCCATGATAACCCGCGCCTCTAATTAGCAATGCTTTTGTTCGCGGATGTCTCCAGGTGACGACTGGCATTCTACTGTGACGATGAAGTCTACAGAATCGTCGAATGCTTTCGTCTGACACGGAAGTTGGCACAATCAGAAGTGCAGGATAGCTTCGACAAATCATGTAGGCGCAGTTCACCGAAGTCAATCGGAAGGGTTCATTACGACGATTGTTATGTGGTCCGTTTGAATAGAGACCCAATCGGTACCAGTCTCTGACGTAGCTACGCTCAGATAAACGTTCGAGAGTCTTGGCATCAGTCGGTGGTTGTGTCACCACGCCAGGTATCTCGAAATCGTCTACGCTGAGATCGTCATCGTGGCTAAGCTCGTTGCTGTCGGTCATCGGTAAACTCATTCGGCCAGGCGATGTCATATACTTGTTGTTGCTATTGATGAGATTCATATTCGGCAGAACATACTTTTGCCGCTTGGACGATTGTTTCGGCTTAAAACCTGCCTTTCGCGCGGTTTTCAATAGAGTTTTTTTCGCAAAACCTTTTAGAGTAGCATTTTTTTCCTTGCCCTTGTGATGCGCTGTTTGTGTAACCAAGACTTGACCATTAAACGCAAAATGATGGAAGATGTGCGGCGGATATCTAGCTTTGTGAACTAATTTCCTCAGAGTGTCGATATTCTCCGGTGTAACCTCCTCGTCAAAGGCCAATTTTATCAACTGGAACGTACAAGAACGTAATTGCAAGCCTTCTTGAAGGCATTGATCCAAGTGCGCCAAATGTTGCACAGCGACACGCTTCTCCTTAGTCAAAGACGTCACAGGAAAAGCACGGACGACTAATTGTTCGCAAGCAAACGGATCACAAGGTATACCCTTGAACACTATTCTATAATTCGTAAGAAAGATTGCACCTTCGGCTGGCAAGAGAGGCGGTATCTTGGGTAATCCTGAGGAACTCTCCTCCCTACCATCCGGCAGCAGATAAACACGCAAGCCGTCCATTATCACTTCCTCACCAGGCAACATGTTCGGTGTCAGGATCTTCGGTTTTTGTATCGGCGGCAGTCTCTTACTTTCCCTGTGGACTGCCTCGAGCGTCTCGATGTGCATGTGAACAACACCTGGAACCATTTGATGTAGACAACGTACATGTTCGGCGCTAACGCCGCCCTCGGTACACACGCGATCGACGAATCGCGAGACCATCCGAATGACAGCACTGCCGGTTTCACCTGGATCAGTCTCTTCAAATCCTGATTCGGCGTCACCGCTGTCGCTCGCCACGCTATTCGTGATACTATTACTGGCGCGTTCCTCATCGTAGATGTGATCCTGACGATGCGTTTTCGAACCAATGTCTAACGGCACTAATAAATAGACCATTCTGTTGGCGTAATGAATAGCCTGGCTGTACATAGTACTCTCTTCACTATTCACAAGTTCTTTCTGCTTCTCGAGATCGATGGACTGCCAGATACGCATCTGATCCGCAGCTATCTCTAACGCCGAGGGTTCCTGAACTTGATAGATGGAATATCGGTCACGATATGGAAACTCTTTAGCATCTCGTGGACTGATAGGACTTAGAATACCGTCGTTTATGAGCCTAGGCGGCGAATTATCACCTGGCAGATACAAACGTTTGATGTCTTTCTGTACGTCTAAATAGAAAGCGTCTTCCCAAAACTGTTGATTCTGCCATACCGGGTGCTCCTGGATGCAGGTGTATGCGAATTGAATTACGCCGGTGCATAACTTCCTGCAAAACGCGGTGGCGAGCGGCAGTAGTGCAGCGGCGACTCCATGCTCATCCATTGACGAATCGTCTTGCAGCGCGCAATTCATCAGACGTACCACTAGATCGAATTGCTGATGCTCCAACATAGCCTTGTTTCCGACTACATGCTGCGACAGCTCCATGCAGAGTGCTAATCGAGCAGCTTTGCTTTTTAAAGCTCGCAAGACAGCTGGAAACGTCTTGCGAGCATCCGAAATCTTATTTTCGAATATACAGTTGATGCAATTGCGTAATACTTCTAATCTACGAGCTGAATTGCTAACTAGGTGTCTAGTGTCATGAACAAATGAAATGTGCGGACCTATAGGCACGATGCGAGGTTGAATCGGCCGCAAGGATGATAATCTGACTTTAAGATTATTCTTCGCAAGACCTTCATCGATGATCGCTTGAACCTGCTCTGGATTGATACGTGGCAAGAGAGGCTGGTGAATCCTCGCAAACGCGCCCTCGGGTGGCTTCAGGATTTTCTGTACGTACGGTTGAGGATTCGGATTTTCGTTCAAATATAACTGTTGAGCTAGTTCTTGGATATGTATCAAAATGACTCGATGATCCTGCGTTTCCTGCTTCAGCTGATCACTCAAATTACTGTATAATTCATCCCACACATCGCAAGGTCTCCACGGTGGACCTCTTTCTGCGATAAAAGATGTAAAAAACATACAATCCAGAACTCTCGTGGTGAAATCGCAGTCGGTTAAACCTCTCTCTCCTAGAAACGCGGCTTTGTGAAAAGTGATAACAGGTTTCGGGTGTATTCGTATCAACGTCAGACAGCTACGATATCCTTGCAACAATTGAGCAAAGGTTCTCATAAATACCGCCCTGAGTTCTTTATCGAGCATAGGAGAATGTGGAGCCCTGGTAGCAAGTGGAGGAAATGCGTAATCCGCGCATGCCAATTCTGGCTGCAACACTAGGGATAATGCATCTTGCGTCTGCGAGAGTAATGGTTCCGGTAGTAAAGCAAGCGAAACACCATCCGGAACTGTCAACGAACCTCCATCCAGATCGGCGACTATTACATCCATCTGTAAAAATCGTAATAAACATTTGAATTAAAATAATTTTTCGAAATTATACATATAAAAATTAGTCTTACAAGTTCAGCAACTTCGTGTTTTAACGAACTGTGTACACCCATAATAAATGGTGTTGGAGTGCTGAGTATTTCAACTAAAGCCGCTGGCAAAAGAGGAATGTAAACATGTGAATATCTGAATGGATACATCAATGCTGTCAGGGCACGACACCCTTCGGTCAATCGAGAATAACTGGCAGAATGGAAAAGTATCTTATGTTCTGTCATAACTGCACAAAATAATACTAACACATTGCGAATACCTAGAAATAATTATGTGTCAGATAATTACATAATATATATATATATATATATATATATATATATATATATACTA
>NW_012130118.1:332184-355455 GCF_000143395.1 Atta cephalotes | reverse complement strand
ATATACTATATATATATATATATATATATATATATATATATATATATCTCAACAGTTAATTATTGCAAATTGCATGCTTTATTATATTCTTACCTAATTGCTGAAATAATAAATTTACACTAGTATGAGTTATAGGAAGAGAAGGACTAATTGGTGGTTGAAGCGCTTGACGATCCCCTGCTCCAATGCTGAATCGTACCTGTGGCCCACCAGCAGGAGGTACTTGGATACATCCTAATATGTTTCCAACTAACGTCTCTAACGGTATACCAAGATTTTCTACGTACACCGTGTATATAATGCCAAGACAGTTCTATAAGAATAAGAGATCATTATTAAATTGATGAAAAGCACAGCTGATGAGATATTAATTACGGATCTGTTTTTTATTTCTATACTAAAACTCTCGTTTTCATCAAATATTAAACATATACTTATTTTATTTTAAGTTTTTAAAAATGTATACTAGTTCAGCTATAGAAAACAGATCTTATATTAAATGTATAAATATTCACATACTCTAAATGTTTCTATGTAATCGAGTCTGGAAACCAGCACCAGACATTTAGGTGCGTACATAATGCTATGATGTGCAATGGCGGGTATCGCCCTAACCAAGGGACGACTATCTCCATCTACGGGATCCTCTTCCTCATCCACGGGTTTGCTTGGCACGATCGATACGGTTTCATTGAAGCACATGCAAGCGCAATAATGTCGATTTGCATCTATATCTGTCAATATTGAAACAAAAAAGCGTGGCTCTTGCCTTTCCGTTGATAAAGCCCATCCTTGTGGTTGACAAAACTATAAGTCAGTACATGAGTAAATAACATGACAATGTAACGAATCTTCAAAAAGAAATAGTTTTACCCATTCTATTCCTTCAATGAAAGGTGTATCTGGCCAATCTTTCTCTGGAAATCGTTGTAATATAACTCCACTACTTACACCACCCCCTGTAATGACAACACATGCAATATAAACAAATGCATTATATATTTGTATTATATATTTGTATTATATATTTGTTGATGCTAGCTAGTGCAACAATAATTACAGAGCCAAGAATTTGTATATATAGAGAGAATTAAACTATAGCTACTTTCCTTTTAGAAGATACAGTCAATATAAGTATCATTTGGTCTTATATGGGATGCCATGAAATGCTTTTCAGCAAGAGATATAGTTGACACAGTATAATACATTGAATCATTGCATCCTTAGTGTTTATTAATGTTAAACAAAAATAAAATGTTTCACTGTATTACTATGTCATTTGTGTTGTTTTGAAAAATATCAAAGAATAGAATCATATTTATATAGTTGTTTTGCATTTTCACACAAGTAATTATTTGCTTTGGTAACAAGTTATTGCATAACAACAGGTTTATAATCTTACTTTTAATGTTAACAAGACTCAGTAAAACACATGGTCTCATGGTCAGATTGTAGATAAAAACTCAGTTAAATCTTACTTGTCAGAATGAAAAATATGTATTCAATTGGAGTGGTGTCACAAATAAGAATTATCTAAGTTTTGATAAATAAAAAGCACTTGTGGATTCTTTTCAGCAAGAGATAAAAACAATACAGTATAACATTATTTGTTTATTAATGTTAAACAAAGATGAAATGATCACTGTGTCTCCTGCTGGAAAATCAAGCATCTCCTAAAAGGAAAGCAGTCTACATGTTATTTTCAACACTTTACTTAAGTGACCTTTCTTCAATGTCTACATATTGTCATTGTTAATTTTGATGGAAAAATCGAATTCTAAAAAATATTTAGTAAGAACACAAAAATGTTGAATGTAGAACCTAACGACGAATGTCAAGTGCATCTCGACAATGACTTACTTTCTTTCTCGTGATCGTAGCCGACCACGACAAAGTAATCGGCTAGCCGAGACATCTCGGTATATTCGTGGGGCTGAGTGGGGGTGGTTGCGCTCAACATCCCACGTCGTGTTTATTACACGTGATTTCATGGACTACGGCCTGCCTCGTCGTTGCGGTTCAGCAACTCGTTTTATCCTGCGTCAAAAACGTTAGGACAGCGCGTTAACGCGGGGATTGACGTGAAGACATTCCGGACATAGCTTTTGCGATTAATTCCACGTTACAATCTCTTTTGCGCTGTTAGAACACAAAAACGTTAATAAACGTCAAACCGTGGAGTTGCAATAGTAACGTACCGAGATCTCGAGCATCCGTATTAAGAAAAAAAAAAAGATATACACGAGCGGAAGAAATCTCGCGTGCACGGACACTTTGCGATCGTCGCGCGCACCTCGAATGTATCTCAACAACGCGACATTGCGCCCAATTGCGCCGCTACTGCCGCTGTTTCGCAACGTCCCAGGGACCCGCCGAATAACGATGCCACACCCCGAAACCTCAATCCATAACCTGCCAAACTCAAACGCCACATTGGATGTTTGTTGAGCTCGCGTAGCACGGGCCGAAACATCCCACGATTACGAAAACCGAAGATGAGAAACGCGTCGCCGCTGCTCCAACCGCTTCAACATTCGGACTTCGGCGTGATGTTTTTTTCGCCGTCTGCCGGCAGCACTTAAAATTAAACTGATAATATAAAATAATTAATATTAAAAAAAATAGAATATATATTAATTAAATAATATAAATTTTAAAAAATATTTAAAATATATAAAATGTTTCGATATAATAAAAAAAATTTTTTAACGCAGTTAATTTAAAAAAATTGAACTTGTCCAGAAACAAAAGGTCATGATGTATGGATACCTAGATGCGACTATCAGAAGAAGTTATTATATCTTCGTCTTTGATTGAAATTAATAATTATTGTTCCTGTACATGTATTTTCTTTGTCTTGTCTAAAATATTTCTTAAATTTATTTTTCGAGAAATCAGGAATGAATTATATAATTTTTAAGTTTTTTTTTGTTTTTGCCATAACCTCTTCACATATATTTTATTAATCATGATTAATTATTATTTGCCGTTATTATTAATAATATTTGTAAATTTTTATTTAAAACATCTTCGCTTTCAATGGTGATGTTGAATCAAAAATATGTATTCGTCAAAAACATCACTAATTATGATAAAATATTTTTTTTTAGACGCCATATTGTACGAAGTGCTGAAACAAAACGATGTTGAAGCGTCAAATGCGATCAGTGCGCATCATGCGTGATCATGCGTAAAGGTATCCGGAAAGCTTCCAGAATCGCGCGATACACGAGTCACGACGTCCACGATCCACGACGACGCTGCTTGAAATGCTTATTTATTGCCGGCATGAGCTGTTGTTGTAACGTGAATTCGTAAGGTTATGATTGTGATGAAGGACGCTTGCCGCCGAAGCTTCGTTAGAATGGCTGTAAACAAGATTTTGTACTTGAGTTCAGTATTGATACTGATAAATCTTTGCGTAGCCTCTAATGACGATGTCGCCAGGTGTCAGTTCGGCAAGTCGATACGTAAACAGGTGCCAGCGGAACCCCTGAACGGCACATGCCTACGAGATGTTGTGATACGTCTGTCGAAGATGCTGCGATCCGTCATCGACGAAGAACTCGGCGCTTCCTCGTTTCAGGAGATGATCAATAAAATAGAATTCACGAATGTTTCCAGCAATTTGGATATAAAATTAAGTGCCTTAGTTGACAAATTTAATAATAAATTAGCGGCACATATCAATGTCTTCAATCAAGTCTACGAAGTCATACACCGCGTATTGGCACGCAGTCCACTGCCTAATATTTATTCTAGTCAATTAGTCGATTACGATATGATGGAGATGAACAGAGTTTCAAATATATGTACGGATATCATAAAAGGTATTTTTTTATTGAATATATAGTTTTATTCCTTATCAAGATAATGTGATATATTATTAAGTTTGATTATAGAACTTTCAAGGCAATTAAGAAATCAAGAGTGGAAAAATATACATATACTGCCAATGAATGAACCAGATACAATGTGTGGACCACCTACATTGGCTTATAATGTTGGACCTCTTTTATTATCCCAGTATTGTCATGAAAAAAATGTCATTTTACTTTTGGAACATGGCACATTCATGTCTGAATCTGAGCTAACTTTGGTTCAATTGACAGCTAAAACTATTATAGATATGCTTTCTGAAACAGATAATGTTACCGTTGTGGGCCTTGCTCATACTACTCCCCTGCTTTGTAAAGATAGCTTGTTAAAGGCAACAGATATTAATAAGTTTCAATTGATTCGTTATATCGATAGTTTAACTAGAATAGGTAAATAAACAAAGAGTAATTATATTTTTTCTTATTTTTAGATTTTTTATTTGTAATACATGATTTGTTTTTATCTAGTTATCTTCAATCTATTTTGTTTTATTCTTATTATCGTTTCTATTAATGAAATATACATGTTTATAAAATGTATGTTAATTTTATTTTCTTAATTTTCTTTCTCAGATTCAAATGAAGTGATGAAGATTGATTTTATAAAATTAACACAAAATCTAAGAGGTGAAGTGCTTATTTTGCATTTAACTAATAAATTACAAAATACATCAAATGCACAAAGAATTTTTGAAATAATTTCGGAACAGTTTAAAGCTTATCTCAAAATTATTATTGTCACAGGTAAGCTAGTTTTATTACTTTAATTATACAAAAAATGTTTTTATATCGTAATGTATTTTCAGATCAGCAAGCATCCACTGTTATTAAGAAATTAAACGACAGTATCGTTATTTTTCCAATGCAAAATGTTCTTGGATATGAGATAGGAAAACTATTTTCTTGTTTGCAATGTCCTGATCATATTAAGAAAGATTTTTATATATCAGACCCATATATTGAGCCATATAGCAAGACAATGACGATATCTATCGGGCAAGTTAAAGAGACTGCGTTACTATCCTTAGATATAAAACTACGTGATTTTCTCGATGACGTAACGTATTTTAATGTTGGTTCAAATATATATGCTATATTCTTCGATAGCAAAGGAGTGGTTTGGATGCATAAAAATTTTCCTAGATTTGAGACAATGATTGAGCAACCACTTAAAGTGCATTTGCAAGACATTGAAAATATAGATAATCGAACTATATTGAAGATGATAAATGAGTTTAAAGGAATCATAAATGTAAAGACAAAATTAGGCGAACAGGTAAGCTAACATATCTGTAAATATATTTGAGGATAAGATAAGAAAAGAATAAAATACAGAATATTTTCTTTTAATGTACAATATAGAAGCGATATAGATGGAAACACTTAAATTATAATGATTTGATAATATGCTTGGTATCAACAACTGAGGAGGGAATATTGCCTGTCGCGAGAAATGCGCCTCCACTGCCGGCAAATATATTACATCATCGCCTCGATCTTATGCTTCAAACTGTCATTGATAAAGACATATTTTGCATTTATAGAAACAAAATTACAACTTTATGTAAAGAAATCAAATTTTTTACACTATCTCTAGTTACATTATCGTTTGTAAAATTTGTAAATGTTATAAAAACTTTTCTTTTTTTTTTTTAGCAACGGGTGTAATTTATTTATCACCATGGTGCTTTCAATCCCCAATGGAACAATTGAAATTACTAGAAACAGGTTCAACCGTGAATGTACAAAGCTATATGGCATATCTAAAAGATGTAACGGGTCTTTTGGCTAATCCCGGTTTACATCCATCTGTAAAATCAGATGTAGCGACGCTAGCACCAGTTTTAGAACATTTTAAAAAACAGCATGCCGAGAGTCCATTAAATAAGTTTATTATAAGAAGGTAATTACAAGTAATTATATATAATTTTATACATAATTATTAATTTATAAGATGATATCTTTACATTTATTTTATTTTGTGATTTTTAGATATGTTGTCAGTACGGTTAGTGGTGTATTAGAAATATTTCCAGGGATGGTATTAGATTCTGGTTTTGACCCTAAAAGGCGAATGTGGTATGGGAAGGTACTGGAACAACTTGATAAGATAATCTTAACTCCACCTTACTTAGATGCAGGTGGATCAGGCTATGTAGTCACTCTGAGTCAAACTATCAAATATTCTGTGAGGATTAATGGAAGTACAGATTACGCAATTGCTATTCTATCTATGGATGTTACAATGGGTTACATTATGAGATTGTTGTTGGAAATGTTTCCATTCTGTCATGATACAACTGTAAAGTGTTTCTTGATGGATGATAAAGGCTATTTGGTATCACATCCGAAGCTGTTAGAAGCAACAGGCAAGATCGAACAACAACATTTAACACATAAGGAACTTTTAGTAGCTAATGACATATTGAATCATGGAATGTTCGTGAAAAAAAAATCATGCGCCAGCTACTTAGACGGTACTGTGCAGAGATACTATCAATTTAATACGTCGCTCGACGAGGTGCTCACTAATATGGCACACGGTGAGCACTGTGTTAGATATCAGGTAGCTGCTGTACCAGGAACTAATGTATTCCTTGGTGTTGTGAACATGACTACTCAGTGTAATTTGCTCAGAGCTTTTTGTCCGTGCAGTACGGTAAGCTCACAATTTTTATTCTAAAACATTTTTAAATTTCTTAATATATTGTATCTGTTTATTAAATATTGCAGATGGATCATTCGTGCTTGAATTGTAAAAGTATGGAACAAACTGGTTGTGAATGTCCTTGCGAATGTTCTTTATATTCTTTTAGCTGTATGCAACAAAATATCGATAATTTGGATTCTTGTCCACCTATATATGAGCAAGGATCTAGTTTACAAACTCCGTGGATAGAGCCGATGAATTTGAAATCGTGCCCAGTTATCAATTGCAAATCATATACAACGGAGAGAGACTGTTTAGGTGTAGCGGATTGTCAATGGTGTCATGTCGACACCGATGGAGAGACTCCTTTGCAACAACCGTTTTGCTCTGATATGTCCATATGTTTTAAAGGAATCTTCGGTTCTTTAATACCTTATGGCGATGGCACTTATAGTAAGTTTGTCTTTTTTTTATTTTTGTTTTATTTGCATTAACCATTGGATAACAAAATTATATGTTTCCAGATTCGCAATCGACTGACGAGATCGCGATACGAGAGTGGCCATCAATTGGGCCGGTAGCTGGTGGAATTCTTGCACTGTTTTTAATTCTAGGTTTCATTGTGTTTTGTTACAGACTCCGATCAATGCATTTGGGTTTAGAGCATCAATGTTTACATATTCATACTTCACCCGATACATTGCGTATGACGCATATCGATGGCGATCCGGAACCTGCAGAATTAGATCAGATTAAAAATAATTTAGATTGTCTCGTGAGAGACAATGTAGCGCGTATATCACCGTACAGAGTTTCTACTAATTACAGAAGACCACCTGGTGGGGACAGTGATCATGGATATAGCACAATGACACCTCACGATGATTCTGAACAACAGACTTTCGCTTCCGAACCTCTATTAGCCGTTGAAAATGACGTCGAATCAGATTTGACTAAACAATCCAGCATCGGAGTGCCTTCTCCTACGACATATTTAGGATCGCCACATCATGTTTTAGCACCTGTGACTGTCCATCGAGATATGGAAACAAATTACTGTTGACTGATGAAACTGAATTTACTGCCATTTATTTAAAAAGATAAGACGTTATTTCCTCGAAACATTGGGGGCGTGTTTAAGCAAACAAAACAGCTAGCCTACTTGTCCAGCAATTGAACATGATTAGTTCTTATAGATTCAATCAATTGCATCGAAAGCTAGCAGCTTCGTCCAGTTTGAATGGCTTCAACACAGCCATTGTTTTAAGAAATCATCACAATTGCTTGTTTTTTGCAGATATAATCTCAGGACATAAGAATTAAGTGGTGAGTTTAATACCATTTAATACATGATAGTGATTTATTTTATTTGCGATCTTTGATGCAGAAGATATTATTATTTTACTACGAGACTGTTCATTTTTATTATCAAATGATAAAAAGCATATTTCTTTTATTATGCTTGAAAAAAAAATTTAACTTAAACTGTACTCAATATTAAGGCCTTCCACATAAGTGCTAAAAAAATATTTGATATTAGTCTTCTAAAGAAGTATTAAAAGCGATTGTGAAGTTTATATATGAAAATAGTTCAAATGGCTGCTATATATATTGAGCGAATAACTTAAGTACATTATAAGTAGATAAAACAATAGCGAATTATATAAATGGAGCAATCTAGAAATGTAAAATATTAAAGTATATTATTTTAGACATGTTTTTAAACATGTAAGATTACAACTTGCCAAGTATCTTTATGACAGACTAAGACACTAGATATTCGAATAGGTGCTGTATTCATAATTACATAGGATGTAACATGAAAGCCGAGATTCACTTGAAAAGAATTTAGTACTTTAAAGCAATTGACTTTATATTACATCTTGTATATAAATTAAGAGATTTAAAGTTGTTATTATTAAGTGTAGAAAATTAATGATAATATGAAATATTTATGCTAGTAATGGCAACTTCCTGTTTAGACATTGAATTTTAGCTTAATGTTTGAAATACTGCCATTATCACGTTCCATAATTAAGTCAGATGGGTGAAGAGTTAATTGATGATTAATAATAATCTAAGAGATACAAAGACAATGAAAAAAAAATTTTTTTTAAATTTTTTATAGTGTATAAGACTGCCGGCGGTTTGTGTACGTAATTCCTCTTGGAAATCTAATAAGAATTTGGACATGAGAAAGTCATTTTTGACTGGTTTTAACAATTTCGGAGAATGAGTGAGTGAGTGAGAGAGAGAGAGAGAGAGAGAGAGAGAGAGACAGAGAGAAGAAAGAAATAAGGAATGATAGTAGGAGAAAAAATAGTAAATGTTCTTCCCTCTCAATTTTGTTAAAAGTATTACTCTGCATACAAAACTGTTGCTCGTGTTCAAACTCTTATTAAAGAGGTTTCTCTAAGCTTTACTTTTACTCTTAGAAACGTCATCCTATTTCTTTTTTTGATAGATGTATACAGCGTACTTATTATCATGATTTACATAAATGATGCCAAAACTTTACAAATTGTGCAAAATTTTAAAATGCTTGTACATAGAAATCTATAATACTATTTTTATTATTATTTTTCATTGTATCTCTTTTCTTTATTTCTATGCGGATATATTTAAGTATTTTTCTTACAGTGTGACACCTTAATTTTATTAATTCAAAAAAATCATCTCAATGAAAACAACAAAAATAAGAGAAATATGGAATAATATGTCAATAAGAGAGTATATAAATTCCAGTTGTCCGTATTAATAGGCCTGTTCTTATATATAGCTGAACTTTATGATGCCAATATAAAACATAAACGTAATGTCTTAAACATTCATTGTATTTTTATATAGAGATATTAAAAGTAAACAATCGCGATAAGAATAAAAGTTACATTATTATAATAGTTATAGCGCAAGTTTTTTTTATAAAAATATTATTTAAAGTTGTACGATTAACGTATTTTATTGACATAATACAATACACTTTTGTTTATGCGTATTTTGCGCGATACGTACATTTTAACAAACTAACATGATCGTAATTCTATTTTTACATTTTTCAGTTAAAAAGATAGTGGCAAAATATAGAAAATATTAGGATGTAATTTATATCAAGTCTGCATAACTAGCTGCTCCACCGGACAGCAAATTCGACAACTCGATCAAATAATACTCTAGCACACTTATTGCTACATGTATCGTCGATACGTATACAAACTTCTATTTTAAAGAAAATTTGCCCGCGGATAACGTATTCAGCAAGTTGTGCAGGCTTAAATTGTGCCGATAATGGTGACGACTTACGTACACCATGCTGACTGCTACTTACAAAAAAAACATCCACCGATGTATTGTTATTACTAAGAATGCAGTATAAAATACTGTTGTTTTATATTGATTTTTTTTACGATGTATGTATAATGCGTACAAAATTCGTGCCGAATGAGATTTTATACATTATACAGTATTTTTTATTATTAAAATCTGTGCATTTTACTATTAAATAGAAAATATATCATTGCCTTGTATCCCTTTCTGCACAACATAACGAAAATATTGCGGAACATGTCTTGATTTTACAAAAAAGGAAATTTGTGGAGAATATTGCGTTTTTCGTATATGTAAAATGAAATGAGATACTTTTATTATATTATTCTGTCTTATAAGTAATTCAGTACGAGGTACATTGATGATCGACAAAATTATTATGATGACTAAGGTATAAAGTCTGGATTCTTTCTTAAGATTACAAAACCTTCCATAATTGGTGTCAGTGGTACATATTCCTCGGTTGCAAGTTCCGCTCTCTCACCATATGCCAACAACACCGGAGTGGTGTGCGTTTGAAAGCCTGTGATAGTCTTCGGTTTGCCTGCTTGGCCGACAACATCGACGGCAAGTCCAACTCTTACTGGTACAGCCAGTGGATTCAGATCCTCATCAAATGTTACTAGCATTCTGGGTTGCATTGCAGCAGCCAGTGTATACAAGAGATAATGTGAACGTCCGAGAATAACTGAAAATATATATTATAACAATAAAAATTAATAATGACAAGTTATATCTGATATTAATAAATAGTAAAACCCAGGTCAATACATTAAATGAGCTATAGTTAAGTGTAACTAAATAATATTTATTAATCACAAATTATAATTTTCCGACAATAAGTTTCAACGGTACTTTTTGACTATACTTAGTCCTCATCAGCCGCAGAAATACATAAAAATCCAAATATCTAATTATATTAACATATTAGGATCATCTCATATTCGTGTACAAAGAATATATCATATGTAGTCAAATTTGATAAAAACAAACGATGTAATGAAGAATCATGATTTCGAACCAATTCATCGGTTAATAGCGAGAAACGGCAGTCAGTATGAATAAATGAATAAATTCCAGTCATATTAATGATATAGCTTGATGTCAAATCATACAAAATGTATATACGTTCTTAATAATATTGGTAAATAAACTTAATAATATTGGTAAATAAATAGAATAAATTATCGTCAAAATTGAAATTATAAAGACATTAATAGTTTGTAATTAAAAAAACTATCTTTAACACTTAAAAATATATGGTAAACTGATAATAAGTTATAACTTTATGTACGTGTATATACAAAAATTTCATTAGAACAAAAGTACAATGCGAAACATAAATAACAAACGCTTTAAATTTATAATGTCAATTAAGAAAATTAAATAATTATCAAAGAATAAAGAATAAAAGTTATGCAACACTTAGGAGCTCCGTACAATAAAAAGAACAGAGAACAGAGAATAAGAATTTCAACCTATCAGAAATCATGTACTTGTGGAATACACAGTTTTTGATAAGTTGAAATTCTTATTCTCTGTTCCCTGTTCTTATTGTGTGGAGCTCTTTACATTAATATGAAGGTAAATACAAATTATATACAATGGCAAGTTAGTAGCAGTCTATTAAAATTGTAATATAGAATTTAGAATCAGTTATATTCACTGATGAAGACCGATCTTAACTGTGAGAGAATATAAATGCAAATGGTACTATGTATGTCAAAAAGTCAAAAGAACTAAGCGTTGTGTTTATTATTAAAAATTAAGGAAACTATATATATTATATGCGTTATAGATTTTCAGCACTGACAGTGAAACGTATAAAAACATATAAAAGAACAGTTAAATGTAAATAAATTTAAAAAAAGACTCTTTAGACATATATGTTTATCTGTTAAATTTAGGATGCGTTCCGATATTCACTGCCAGTGTTGAAAATCTATAATACGCACGTAACATATACTATATAATTTCAGCACTAGCAGTGAATATCGGAACGCATCCTTAATTTCTAATAATAACAAAAATGATAGCGCTTAATTCTTTTGTCTTTTGACTTTTTGACATATATATGATATCATTTGCGTTTATATTCTCTCACAATTAAGATCGGTCTTGCATCACTACATCGTTTATTTTTATCAAGTTTGACTACATATGATATGATTACGATATATCTTTTGTAACATGAAGGTGAGATGAGTAATCTGTTTTTATCTATTGTAACTCGAATGTCAGATGATCCTCATAATATGTTAACATAATTAGATATTTGGATATTTATATATTTCTGCGGCTGATGAAGACTAAATATAGTCAAAAATATGGTCAAATCACGTACCGTTTAAATAAACTTATAATAAACTTATTGTTGGAAAATTATAATTTGTGATTAATAAATATTATTTAGTTACACCTAACTATAGCTCGTTTAATATATTAACCTAAGTTTTACTATTTATTAATTTGTTGTAAGTTATAAGAAAAGAATTGATATTATTTATATTGTAATCTGATTTATTTTATTATATTATTTTATTATAGTATATTATATCTGATTTATTTATATTATTTTTAATATGAAAATCTGTGAGAATTTAAAGAATTACTGATTGATCAACTGTAGAGATATAAGAAAATAGTGAAGATTCTCTTTTGTTGTAGAAGATCTCTGGAAATTGATTGTCAAACTCATTGTATCTTTGTAATCATAACAAGAATAGCTTATCTGCTTGCTAGTAATGAAATAGTTATCGAAGAACATATCTTTGTATTATATCTATTGCATCAAGAATATACTCACTGTTTTTTACGTCCAGGAAACCGATCAGCGTCGATAGAAGACCAGCTAGAGCAACAGGACTGAGCAGCTGTCTGTCACTATGATAAGGCGACAGTGTGAGCGTGCCTTTACCTAGATGCGTCAAACCTTGTGCGATGCGCACCATGAAGAGATTGTTGGGATCCTTCGCATGGAATTGAGCCAGCTGTCTTAGCATGGCGGCTAATCGCGCATTATTCGTGCCGGCACCGACCAGTCCCATGGCGAATATTGCGTTGTGCGCTACCTCGGGATCACTGTCGTGCGAGAACTTTGATAGCGTATCCAAGATGTTTAGTTTTGGATTCGATACAGAGATAAGACCTAGGGCGAGTGGTACCGAGCGGCGAATCACGGGTTCGCAATAACGTAGCAAGTGGCCAAAGGTTCTGTAAGCCATCTCGGCACCAATCTCCTCTCCCATAGCGATCAGAGCAATACCAAGAACGGCGATAGCCTGCCTGGAACTGAGATCTTTCTCTTTCTCCTCTTTCTTCTCCTCTTTCTTATCTTTGTCTTTACGCTCGCTTTTTTCCTCCTTCTCATTACTCGATTCATAATGCTCTGAGCAGATGTGTAACAAGTGTTGGATCTTGAGGACATTTCCTGTACCAGCATATGCACATACCTCCACCAGTGTTGTCGACATCGATCTGAATGGCTCATGAACGATCTCTAAAGCTGCTATGATCGCTTCTGCCGCTTCCTGTTTACCTAGGAAGCACAATCCCAAACCAAGTGCCAAAAATCGCGCGTATGTATCTTTGAGATCAGATTCCGACTTATCCATTAACGTATGCATAATCGCTGTAGTGACATAAGCGTTACAAGAACCGGCAGCAACCATTCCTAATGCTAAACCAGTCATACCCAAGACTTCCCAGCTCGACTTGGTGTCACTGAGAACCGGTGTCAGCAAACCTAACACCCCTTCTCTGTTTGAACCGGCGTAGGCAATACCGAGACCGACAATGGCGCCAATGCGCATAGTGTTGCTACTATGTAACACATAATCGGAAAGCAAAGCTAAGGCAGGATCACATTCGTTCCTGACGCCGCAATTGACAATTCCGCAAGCCAATAGAGCGCCAGACTTGATATAATCTTCCGACGAATATAAATATTTATCGATTGGCGTCAGGCCACCATCAACGTCCCACAGTAAGATCAGACCTAGGGATGCAGTCGCACTCAGCATGCCATGCTCCTTGTTTTTATACAGCCATTTGTTACCGTCTTCAATCAGCAATTTATCGTGACCAAACGCAGCGTTTACAAAACCATTGACGAAACTTGCTGCGAGATTCTGCCGTGCTGAATCAACTTGACCGCCACCAAATGGTGGTCGCGAATTCTCCAAGTGAGATTTATAGACATCCTCAGGTGTCTTTGGCTCCATTATATCCAATTCACGTGCCAAATTCAGGAAGTGATTGTTCAAGTGCGAGTTAGACATTATCTCAAAGAGATCATCGTCTTCTATCGTAGCTTCATGTAGTTCCAGGAAGATTTGTTGACGACCTAGCATAAAGGCCAGTTGCTTTTGCACAGAACTAAAAAAATCAAACATAAAGAGTTGAACCTTCTACTTGGAAAATATCAATCATTATTCAATAATAATAATAAGAAAAACTAAGTTATTAATTGCCCCAATGGCAATTTGGACTCTTTTTGTCTAGTGCAAATTTTTTTATTGTTCTAGACATTCAAAAAAATTCAGGATTATTTTTCGATATCTCTATTATATTATCAAATAATTTTTAACTCAAATGTGAAAACTTTTATTTAATAAAAATTGAAATTTGAGCAAAAACGAAAGTAAAATTGGAAAGTGAAATTTCGCTTGTTCCAAAAAAGAAGCAATTTGCAGATGGAGGATTAAAAAAGATTTAAACAAAAAGATCATAAAAAGTTATCTAAATAAAAAGATCAAAAAAAGTCATATAAACAAAAAGATCAGAAAAAGTAAGTTTTATACTTACAGATCTCGACAGTTTGTGAAGATCGATTCAATAAGTGGCAAATCGTTCAATTGCATCGCCAGCCTAATTGCTTGCGGATATTGACCAAATTTACGATATAACTTGCAGGCGACATGAAGAAGGGTGCTGTTTTCTGGATCAGCTACATATGATACGCAACTTGTAAGATAAAGACATACTCGCTGATAAGCACTTTCATCAACGTACTGTTCCAGCAAATCCAACCTCTCAATCTCCATTAGAAGATCACATGCTTCTGTTTCTGCATTATGTGCCATGTTGTAGGGTACAATCTCGTGCACCAGAGCGATAAGTTTCTTGTTCGTTGCTTCAACGTTGTCACCTGTTACCTCGTCCCATTCTCCTGCTAGTTCTCCTGATAAATGTCTAACGTATTCATGTCCCCATTCACCAATTGCCAGTGCGGAGCCTGTTAGTCTATATTTTAAACACTCTCGGCCTTCACCCATTGTCATTGCCAAAACGGAAATAACATCTGAACATAATTCCTTATTTTTTACATTGATCATTTTTTCATGTATATTTTTCATAGTATCATAGTGAGGTCGCATAAATTTCAATGGCTTCGGAACACTTGTCATTGATGTTGTTGATGCACGAATATGTGAACGCAAGGATTCTAAGGCAGGATAGTGTAGTTTGGTGTTAGCATCTTGGAGACGCTCCACAAGTAAAGTTAATTCTTCCTGTAGAAGCTTATCTTCTTCTGACTAAAGGACAAAATCAAGTTTTTATTTGATATTTTATATACAATTTTTATTTTGTTTTATATATATCTAATTTTCTCCTCTAAATATATTAGATTGTAAATATCAAAATATACTGTCTAATATTTAAAAAAAATATAAGTGTTTTAAGAAACATACATTCATAAAATAAGGGGTCACTATTAGTCACTATAGAGAAAAAAACAAAAGAAATTGCAAGAATAGCGAACTAATGACAAGTTATTACAAGACAAAGATAGCTTACTTCAATTTAATGTAAATTATAGGAAAAACGTTGAATTAATAATTTTATTTATATACTGACGCAAGAATTGCAAATGTAGATTTAATCAACGATATTAAAATGTCGATGACAACGCAACAGTATCCAATGTAGGTTAATTTCTTACCAGTTCATTTTTATCGTCTTCTTTGCCATTCTTCACTTCTTTAACCGGTTTTGTTTCTATTTTGGTGCTTTCCGGCATTTTATTCACTTATTTTATACACAAATATATGAAACAAATACACGATTTCTTCTTCAATTCTCTAGTTCGAAGTTTGAGGTTACTAAGATGAGTATTCAAGAGGTTTTGCGAGTCACCATCATGGACACGCTATATAGAGTGGCGACCGTATACTAATTTAAAAGGATTCACAGGATTCACAAACATGTTACATACGATAGCCGATTGAGCCGACATACATATAAAGAAAATTAAATAAAGAAGAAAGAGAATAAAAAGATAAAAAAGAAGAACAAAAGTTTGAAAAATTAGAAAATATATTAAAAAATTCACAAGGTCTGTTCTTTTTAACTGAACTTCTTGTACCGTTTATCTTATAATTATAGTTTTTCTCTTCTAACGTGGAAAAAAAAAAGAGAAAATTAACAATATAAAAAATTTAACTGAAAAGAATAGAACCTGTTATTAGAACCTAACCTATTATTGGGATCTATTATTAAATAATAATTAAAAATTAATGACTAGTCAGTAAGAAACTAATAATTTCAAATTTAATAAACTTTGCTTTGATTGGTGATTAATTTCCAATTCAATTTTAATCTTAATCTCTAAATAGTCTGTGGGCATATTTTAAGATGTTTTAAGACGCCAAAATCTAACCTCAATAATATTTAGTATTTCTTTACTTATCTGAAAAAAAAAAAAAAAGAAAAAGAATTCACGCATATGCCTATTTCACTTCTGTGCAAAAAGTACAAGTAAACAAGGTGCAATTACGGAAATTAAACATTCGTCAACATTCGTTGAATTCCGTAACTGTTCGTCATTCGTCACAGGGAGTGTCTAGCTAGCGATGTAGCGTCGCAGGTTGCTGACTCAAAACTTGTGATTTTATTTAACGTATTTTTTTAATTTTATCTTTCTTCGAAAGCTTTATTCGTTACATAAGATCTAATACATTTAAGTGAATCCAATATCCACATTTGCAGTGCTTCAATCGAATAATCGTCCGCCGAAACATGCGAACAAGAATATCATGAATTAACAAGGTGATCATCGTCAGGAAGTATCTTCAAGAGATCTTTCGCTTTGTCAGTTCTGTTGAATTTCTCGAAATCACATTCCAATGTGACATTCTCAATCGAGAAATTAATAAAATACTTGAATCTTGAATCTGGAAATTATAAAATGTCTGTTGTATAGTTACAAGATGTCCGCAATGATGTCTCATTTATTAATTGCCGCAGTGTTCTCACTAATCCTCTCACTTCCCGCGTTTGCACAAAATTTCTTATATGGAGAAGAGTACAAGTGTCCCCAGCATTGGATACAATTCCAAGAGTCGTGTTATCGTTTTGTCAAAAGTCCGCTGAGACCACGAGAAGATGCACGTAGAAATTGTCAAGCATTCCAAAGTGATTTGCTTACTATTAATACAATGGAGGAGCATGGGTTCATACTCTATCAGTTGTTGTGGCAAGATCCACAACATCGCAGATGGTACACCGGAATCAAAGTCCAAAGTGGCCTATGGATAAACGAGGCAGACAGTACGACATTGATAAACATGGATAATGCTTTTCTACCTGAGCCTGTGGACAATATACTAGGAAGAGATTATTTAGCGTATTCCTATTCCAATAGTCTCCAGCGTTGGGGACTAGAAAAGGTTACTGGTAGAGAAGAATTGTTGTATATCTGTGAAGCACCTATTGCTACTCTTCACAATTTGGTAGAAGAAGATCGTACTTATCAGTATGGAATCAACATTGACAATCCACTTCAAATACCAAGGGGACCATATTTTATAAAGCAGCCCTTAAACAAAGTATTCGATCAGTCAAAGAGAAATGTAAAAAATGATGTCTCTCTAAGCTGTTTGGCAGGTGGTTATCCTACACCTACTTATGAATGGTTCAAGGAGACATATGTAAATGATCTACTTATTGCAATGAAAATTGACCCTCTTTTAGACAGAAAATTTACCGTGAGTGGTGGGACACTTATCATCTATGATCCAGATTCGGTAAGAGATCTTTTTTAATTTCTTTTTTAAATATTATATGTTATTTTAAAACTTATGTTGAGATATATAAATTAATATATTAAGTTAATATATAAATTAATGAACATCAATGATTTCATTATTTATTGTTTATAGAAAATAGATTCTGGCTTGTATCATTGTAAGGCAACTAACAAATTTGGCATGATTATTTCTGAGAGCGCTGAACTGTCATTCGGATTCATCAATGAGTTTAATTTAAAACGTTCCGAAGAACGCGGAGATAATCATTGGGGTAAAGTAATGTATTGTGACCCACCACAGCATTTTCCAGATGTATCATATTATTGGGTGCGTGAATATTTTCCCAATTTCGTCGAGGAGGATAAACGCGTATTTGTCTCACATGATGGAGCGCTTTACTTTTCTGCATTGGAAACAATTGATCGAGGAAATTATTCTTGCTACGTCCAGAATATTGCATTCGATATCGGACGTAATGGTCCATTCTTTCCATTAAAAGTGGACATGCACTGTAATTATTTTGGATTTTACGCATCTAACAGAATAGAAAACGACATAATTAAATAACTTTCTAAATTTTTCAGCTTCTTTTCAGCAGTTGAAATTTCCTAATAATTTTCCAAAAGCGTTTCCAGAAGCACCAGTAGCTGGAGAAACTGTTAGATTGGAATGCATTGCGTTTGGATAGTAAGTTATTATCAATACTTTGTCTTATATTTCTTTTACATATATATATATATATGGATGTTTTTTCTTATATGGAAGGATGAAAGTTATAATAGTGTAAGCCATTTTTTTTAACTTATCAATTTAAGATCATTGGTGCAGTCTACTGAACCAAATATATTGAAAAAAATTTTTAATTTTTTGAAATTGTAATTAAGTTACTTACATCACTATGGTTTTCATCTCTCCATATATGGATTTTGTGAATATAATAAATAATTTACTTCCCTAGTCCTGTTCCATCATACAATTGGACAAAAAGAGGTTCTATTTTGCCGCGTGGAGCATATACGGCAAGTTTCAATCGGGTATTGATATTACCTCGTGTACACGTGGAGGATCAAGGCGAATATGTTTGCCGAGTATATAACGATAGACTATCCATCGAAAATTCTGTGCAGTTGACCATACAGGCGACACCTAATTTCACTATCCCGTTGGTTGATAAGCACATGGATGATCATGCGGATTTAACTTGGACCTGTGAAGCATTTGGCATACCGGATGTCACTTATAGTTGGTTTAAAAACGGAAAACTCTTAGACATGTATACGCTACCACCTGAAGAGAGAGATCGTTATACTATACAAGATAATGTACTAAATATACGCCATGTGGATTCTGAAAGGGATCAAGGCATGTATCAGTGCCGCGCGAGGAATCAGTTGAAAACAACGTATTCATCGGCTCAACTTAGAGTCTTGTGTGAGTACTTATATATTCTCTTTCAATATTCAACTGTGCAATGTGAAAAATAACGAATTATTAAATTCTTTATGTTATTATGTAAATATATGACATTATGTAATATCTCTTTGATATTTCAGCATTGAAACCTTCTTTCAAGAAACGGCCTATGGAATCTGAGACATATGCGGCGGAAGGAGGTAACGTTACTATTGTGTGCAATCCCGAAGCCGCACCTAGGCCGAAATTTATTTGGAAGAAAGATGGGAATATAATCGGATCAGGCGGTAGGCGAAGAATTCTAGAAACTGGAAATCTTATTATCAGTCCGGTATCACGAGACGACGAAGGGACATACGTGTGCACAGCGACGAATCAGTATGGCAATGATGAAACTCGTGGACGACTGATCGTGCTACGTAAGTCAATCATTTGATGATCAAAGATTACTCAAGGAAATTTTGAATTTATAAGAAGATACATATTTACGCAAAAAGATATTAACAGATTGTATTAAATTGTATATTTGGTTACATATATATATATATATATATATATATATATATATATGTATAATCAAAAAAGTAAATTTGATATTTATATTGAAATTTGCGTTATATCGTAAAAATTTGAGTTTTCTATATAACAATTTATATATAAATTTAATTTACATATGTAATTATATAAAATTGTTTATACATGCAGGTGGACCACAATTTGTTCAAAGATTGCCATCACAGATAATTCTATATTATAATAATAATCTGACATTACACTGTTTGGGTCATATTGACGAAATGTTGGATATAGCGTATATTTGGACGCATAATGGTATGCGTATTCGTGATAAGGATTTGCAGAATAATCCACGATTAAATATCAATGGCGAATATTTGAATATTATAAATGCCACATTCACTGAAGCTGGTGAATACGAATGTATCTTGAAAAGTGCCGTTGGCGCAATATCGAGCAAGCTTAATCTGATTGTACAGGGACCACCGGGACCACCTGGTGGAGTACAAGTTATGAATATCTTTAAAACTTCAGCCACATTACGATGGAGCGATGGTGCTATGAATGGCAAACCAATAACTATGTATACAATCAGTGCGCGAACAGATTGGAATCAAACGTGGTTTTCTCTCGTAGAAAGTAAGTTTACTATTTCATAATTATGATTTCGTACAGAAACGATTTCAACAATGAGTATTTATTAATTATGATGCTTCCAATATTAAATTAAATATTCTAACGCTTCTTCATTATCATTCATCTGTTTTCTCTTTTAGTCTAACATAAACATGTATATGATTACTTTTAGATATTACGGCTTTTGAAGCGGATAGATACAATGGCCGAAAAGAGGCGAATCTCGAGAACGTTCTGAATCCTTACTCCACTTACGAATTCCGTGTGCTTGCTTTCAATGAATTTGGTTATGGCCCGCCATCGTTACCCTCACCTCGATACAGTACTCCGTCCGATAAACCTGCGAAAGCACCATCGAATATTAGCGGTGGTGGAGGAAAAATTGGTGATCTCACGATCACGTGGGATCCTCTCAATCCGTCCGATCAGAACGGTCCTGGAGTCTATTACAAGATATTCTGGCGTCGCAAAGGATATGAAAAGGAATTTCAGTCGTTATCTCTGCAGGAATACGGCAATATCGGTAGTAGTGTCGTGTCGATTCCACAGCAGTATTACTACACAGAATACGAAGTGAAAGTACAAGCGATCAATGCAATGGGCGAGGGACCTGTATCTAATATAGAGACAGTCCACAGCGCGGAAGACATGCCGCAAGTTGCGCCGCAACTAGTGTACTCCATGAGTTACAACAGCACCAGCTTGAACGTTACGTGGCAGCCTATTGAGCAGACTCGCGAGCGAGTGCGAGGCAAGCTGATCGGCCACAGAATCAAATATTGGCAGAAGACTATTTCCGAAGAGGATGCTACTTATTATTTATCACGCACTACTCGTCCTTGGTCACTTGTTGTTGGATTGCAGCCAGATACATATTATTACGTAAAGGTAAAGCTGAAAAAGAAAGTTCTTTATTTACATTTCTATATGAATACTAAGAACATATTTAATAAACTTAAAATACAATATACTTAAACAAATTTAACTACAAAGTGTTAATAGTTTGTTAATATTTATTATATGTTATATTAATTATTTAAAGAAAGACATTTAAAATATATTGACAAACTTATAAATTGTGAGGAAGATTTAAATGAAGATCAAATTTCTTAAAGGTAATGGCCTATAACTCTGCCGGAGAAGGTCCGGAGAGTGAGCGATTCCTAGAGCGAACTTATCGCAAACCACCGCAGAAACCACCGTCCTCAGTGAATATATATGGTGTAAATCCATCAACGATAAGGGTCGTCTGGCGTTATGTAACACCGAGTTTGGAGGAAGAACCATTGATTGGATATAAAATACGTGTGTGGGAATACGATCAAGACATGAGCACGGCTAATGACACGATAGTACCAGGTGGTTCTAAGCTAGAGGCTTACGTCAATAATCTAAGTCCAGGCAAAAGGTATCGTCTAAGAGTGCTCGGATTCAGTAACGGTGGTGACGGCCGAATGTCGAGTCCTACCCATTCATTCCAAATGGGTGACACTGAAGCCTTTAGGAGCAGCGCTGGAAATAATATCTTAGACATCACGCTAGGAATAGTTTTCTTGTTGCTTTTGCGAATCTACGATTACGTATAATATAACATCATTAATAACTGAAGGCTATAATGGTTAATGATCATAATTTCATACAGTTTTCTTAAATCGAAAAGCTAAAATATTTAACGAAAACAAATGTTAAATAAGATTTAATAAGAGATTAGATCTTTTTATCCAATGAAGTTGATATTATGATCTGCTAGATTAAGCTTTGACAGGCTAAAAATTAATATTGCTATATCGTTAGTGATTTAACGATGTAGTCGTTTTTGTTTTTACCGTTTTAATGATAGTTCTCAAGTACTTCCGTAACTTATTTTTTAAGAAGAATTATAGTACTATGAGGAGACTGAAAACGATCTGCATTTGACCCAAATATTGCAAAAAATAATACACAGTGAGTTCAGCATAATTTTTATTCTATAATGATAAAAAGAATACTCTGTGTCTATAATATGTTTTTCGGCATATATATTAACGATACTTTAAAACTCACAAATAATTCTTTTTTTATCATGCAGCTAATGACATATATTGGGTGTATAAATAAGTTCTTATAGATTTTCTATTATATGTTGTTATCAGTATGTTTTCTAATAGATATTGTCGTCAGTATTGCGTACGTGTAATTTAAGATCGTAATATATCTAAATATTAGATAAGTAAGATTACCTAAGTATAAGTATCTTACTTAAGTAAGATTTAAGATTTAGTATATTATATTAGAGTGCAGTGTAAATAATAAATTTTTTTATTGCATTGAAAAATGTCAAATTTTGTGCCAACAAAATGGCATTTGCGGGAAGTTTTGCTGTATTATTTTATTTTAAAGAAAACTGCTGCTGAAAGTCATCGTTTGTTTGTAGAAGCTTGGTGAACATTCTCTGGCTGAAAGTACTTGTAAAGAGTAGTTCAGAAAATTAAAAAATAATGATTTTGACGTGAAAAACGAAGAAGGTACACTAAAAAAAATTTGAAGATGCAGAATTGAAACATTACTGGATGAAGATCTGTATCAAACAGAAACAGATTTAGCAATAGCATTAAATGTTATCCAATAATATATTTCCCAACATTTATATGCGATGGGAATGATTCAAAAACAAGGAAATTGCTATGTTACTATCTTAAATTACATGCACGCAGTACTAATAACATCTATTAGAAAACGATGGGGATTTATTTATACACCCAATAATTATGTATATATACACATACGTATAATTTTGTGTATATATATATATATATATATATATATATATATATATATATATATA
>NW_012130118.1:325834-330138 GCF_000143395.1 Atta cephalotes | reverse complement strand
ATATATATACATATGCATTATTTATTAAATTAAAAATTTGTAAAAAAATGTGATATTAGAATAATTCAAAGATATATAAGAAAAGTTTTTTTTATATAAACCAATAGTGTTCACCAAGTGTTCTTCTATAAGATATAAATAAATATCAAATATTATATCATTACTTGATTATTGTATTACAATACTACAATAATTTAAAGAACGTATATATTTTGATATATTTCTTTTTATATTAGTATACAACGAAATTCATAAATGTGTTTATTAATTTATATTATATTTAAGTATGCAATCAAACTCTTACTATATAAATGCTTTGAAACATTTGATTGACTAATTACAAGAAAGAATTTTATTAATTGACCGATCAAAGAGTTCTTTAAAGCATTCGTAGCATCACGTTGACGTAAATAGTATTTAGTTCATACACAATGCAAATAATGAAGAATAAGAGAATGATAGAATTGTTCTAATTGCTGGTTACCGATATCGATTGCTTAATTAGAAGCAATTAGAAGTAATAGACACCAGTAGCAATATCAATTTCTCCAATCTAGTATTTTCTTTTTTTATGCATTATTATGTACATGTATCGCAGATATATATATACACACACGTATATAATATACATTTTTTACAATTGTAACTTGTTCTTTACTTTTTATAACAATTTTATAATATGCCTATATATTTTTAATATTATTGATATTATTTGTATCTTTTTTATGTATTCTACATTAGGGCTGCGGTCAAAGTCTCACTATTAAATGCTTTGAAGCGTTTAAATTGACCAATTAAAAGAAAGAATTTTACGAATTGACCAGTCAAAAAACGCTTTAGAGCATTTGTAACATCGCATTGACTCGTATCCTGTTTAATAACGATTAGTTATACCTTATATTGGTGTCGAGGAGGGAAAGGATGTCTCGTATCATTCATATTGCCCGCCGTAGATCATGTGATGTGCTTCTCTTTTCCTCCTTTTTTTTTGCATTCGAGATATCGATTTTAGAACGGTGGTCACGCGTGACGGACAAGTTCAGCTGATAGCCGGCTATTATCTCATCAAAACATTAGGAGGAACAATATTAATTGTGACGTTGAACTGCAACTCCAAGGAAGATTAGTTAACTAAATCATCGACGCCTACGTTGTGATTCGTAAGAACAAGACTAGCAATTTTTTTTTCTCGTTCGGTGCGTTATTGGAGGTTAACTATGTTACGAGTGTTCAGCCGCTCAATGCGCTCGGCGCAACTGTTCAGGAATAGCACGAGAATCATTTCCGTGTCGAACGTGAGGAACCTGAATTTACTGGAGTACCAGAGCAAGGAACTCCTACGAGACTCTGGCATATCGGTGCAAAATTTCACTATCGTCGATGATCTAACTCAGACGAATTCCGCCTTGGAGAAGCTACGTGAGTGTCTTAGAATGTTTCTCATCATTTCTTTACGTACATTTGAGAGCTCGTAATGTACAATATTATGTTTTTCTTTCTTTTCTAATTCATACAAAATAATAATATCTGTTAGGAGTCATCTGTAACTTGATAATTTATGTAAAAGCCGACATAACTATGTGTATTTTGCAGCTTTCTATTTCTTGCAGACACTGATGAGTTTGTTATCAAGGCTCAAGTCTTGGCTGGTGGTCGTGGTAAAGGCTGGTTCGATAATGGATTTAAGGGAGGTGTACATCTTACCAAAGAGTAAGTATTGATATAATTTAATTAATTATTTTTTAAAAATACTTCTTAGACGAAGTATTTTATTTATTGATAGATAAATTTTTATCATAATTTTTAAATAATAAAATATTTGATTTTAGAAAATATATTTAAAATAATTAATAAGAGATAATATTTTTATTCTCTTCCATTTCTTTTATTAAAAATGATATGTAATTTATATATCTTTTTTTATGATCATTAATAGTATTTTGTTTTATGATTTATTTTAGTCTTTTTCTTTCCCTTTTAACAGCCGTAATGCTGTTGCAAATTATGTGAAGAATATGTTAGGTCATCGGCTCATCACTAGACAGACTTCAAAAGATGGCATATTAGTGCAGAAAATTATGATAGCTGAATCGGTGGATATTGCGCGTGAGACTTATGTTTGTATTCTCATGGATCGTCAGCATAATGGTCCTGTGCTGATAGCATCTCCAGCAGGTGGTATGGATATTGAGGCAGTTGCAGAAAAATATCCTGAACAAATCAAAACCATTACATTAGATATTTATCATGGGATCGATGACGAAATAGCAAAGGACGTGTGCGTTTTTCTGGGATTTTCTGATACGGATATTTTAAAAAAAGCCATATATGAATTGAAAAGTCTCTGGAAATTATTTGTGGATATCGATGCTCTGCAAGTTGAAATAAATCCATTAGTGGAGACGATAGACAAGCAAATAGTAGCAATAGATGCAAAAATCGCATTCGACGATAATGCCCAATTTAGACAACAAGATCTATTTGCCTTAGAAGACATCAGTGAAAAAGATCCCAGAGAAGTGGATGCGTCGCGATTTAATTTAAATTATATTGGCATGGATGGTAATATAGGATGTTTAGGTAAAGTACTTAATGTTAATTAACGTAGTTAATTAATATTTTTGCGATAAATTAATCTTTGACTGCCACGCAACGTTACTTTGCTCACATTTTGTGTCAAAAAGTATCACAGTTTGATAATACCCTCATCTACTGCACTTTTCAGAATTTGATTGGGCTTTGTAATTAAAGTAGCATTTTTATACAGATTTTTACAATTACTTTTGATTACTCAAACAAATAAGTAAATAGAGAATTAAAAAATAATATTATACTAAAAAATAATATTATTATGTGAGAATTAATATATAATAAGCAGTTCATGTATAAACAAGAATGTTTTTATATTTGCATGTGTAGTAAATGGAGCTGGTCTAGCCATGGCTACAATGGATATTATTAAGTTGAATGGAGGATCACCAGCTAATTTCCTAGACGTTGGAGGTAACGTGAAAGAAGATCAAGTTTTTCAGGCATTTAGAATCCTCAGTGAAGGTATGTAATACATAGATTATTTAAATACAAACATAAAATGTAAATTAATTTTTTTTTGTCAGATCCAAAAGTCAAAGTAATTCTCGTTAACGTTTTTGGAGGTATTGTAAATTGTGTAACGATAGCGAAAGGAATTATCGCAGCATCGCAAAATTTAGGACTTAAAATACCGCTTGTTGTAAGGCTAGAAGGTAAGTATTTTTTCTTCTTTTTTATTAGCTTAATTCTTTTATTATTTTTATTTATAAGTTCTATAATTTTATGATATATATTTATTTTTATTTGGTTGTAATACAATTTATAAATAAATTTGAAGTATTTTTTGGTAATTTATTTTTCAGGTACTAATGTGACAGAAGCCAAAAAAGTTTTATCCGAATCTGGATTGTCCATTCTTACAGCGAGCAACTTGGATGAAGCGGCAAAAAAAGCGGTAATCTCTGTAAAACCATAATCATATCAGTCACGACGATACACTGTCGACTCATTTTTTTTAAGACTGGAACTTATGGTCTTTTAATGTAAAGAAACAATAACTTTACATGAATAACTTGGGATAAGGAATGTTTATATGACTTTTTCACAATAGCATATCGTGTAAATATTGTTACGCCCATTGTTTTATATAGTATTTGATTTTTACATATTCTTGCATATGTTTATGTTAAAATGCTACATACTGTTACATATTGTTGAACTTCGCTTTCGATTCATTCTGCAGTGGCATATATTCCGATTGCGTTTTTATTAATATTGGATTAATATTTTGAAGATTATACATAGCTATTTGCTATTCTCTAGTGTATGAAGTAAAATGGTTACTAGAATTTTGAAATATTTCAGTCCTGTTAAAACGAGATCGAAATGTGTATTATTATATTGCATTATTGTGTAATTTAAATTGCTGACCAAGATATTTAATTTTCAAATATAGGTATATATAGATTCGGAAGTGATCTTGAATGCAGATATAGATTTTGACTCGGTCTTGTCTTTTGTAGTTTATTTCACAGTTAATTCGGACAATGAACTATGCAGGGAATATATTCTTATTTGCTTATTGTTATTTAATTATAATTTATATGTTGATTTATTATGCAATTACGATTTTTACGTGCCACTCTTAAGCAATGCACAAACAATTGCATTATTCCACGTAATTGAATCTGGCGGCGTTATTGCACCTGCATGTGTGTGTGTGTGTGTGTGTGTGTGTGTGTGTGTGTGTGTGTGTGTGTGTGTGTGTGTGT
>NW_012130118.1:322687-325814 GCF_000143395.1 Atta cephalotes | reverse complement strand
GTGTGTGTGTGTGTGTGTGTGTGTGTGTGTGTGTGTGTGTGTGTGTGTGTGTGTGTGTGTATGTGTATACGTCTGATATACATTTATATTCCTTTTTAGTTCTGTAATTATAAATAGATTAATTTTTATTAGAATTTGAATTAATTTGTACTGAAAGAAAAAAATAAATATATTTTTAAATCTTTTTAATAATTTTCTGAGAGAGATTTTTTTATTATTCTCTTTTACTTTTACTATTTATGCTTTAAGTCTGCTGCACATTTGTAACAATTTTTATTTTAACTATAGAAGAGAGTTTACATTTATGTTCCTATTTATATTTATTCAAAGTATATTATTACGTTTCGCAGCTTTATTGTAGATTTTAATACGTTTTTTTTTATTTTGAACGTTCGATTTATATAATATTTTTTTCATGTTATTGAACATCGTTAGATCGAGGATGACACTCAAAAGTTCATAGACAAGTTCAATTAATTTTTACTCACTTGTGGTAATTGTCATTATCGAGAAATACAAACTGATTAAATTTCCGAATTCTGACGAAGCGAATAATCTTCGTGTGTCGAACATTATCGAAGACTGTATTCCGTATTCAAGGCCCGCCAATCGCGCGTGGCTGTCGTGAAAGGAAGAGCAAGAGCCTTAATGCGGCTTTTCGTCCAAGTATGGTCTCCACGTCTTTATAAGTAGAAACTCTTTCGGTGGACAGAAGCAACAACTTGCTTTGATCACGCGACGCTCACCTGAGAGAGCGATCCATATATGGGCAGTGATTTTTAGCATAAAGCCCCGATCGACTTTTTCTTTTGGATGGTGTTCGTTAGTAGGTCGTACTTTTTATAGCTAGGCATGTGGAATCGTAAAACATAAAATGTAAATCAGAAAAAAGTTAGGGAGAATGGTAGGGGAGTGTGAAGGAGATTGCTTTAAAAATAAATCTTCCTATTTTAATTAATCATTTTCCATCACTTCTCGTTTTCTAAACATTTCGGTGTCTTAAAAGAGGATACTGGATAAATATTCTTCTGTTAGCAACATCAGAGAAGTCAGGGAAAAGTTAGGGAATTTTGCAAAATTTTCTGAAAAATTAAAATTCTTGGCTATGAAAAAGTTAAAGGGATAGTTTCAACGTCAATTATTTGATTCATCAATTAAATTTAAGTGTTGCTAACTGTTAAACTGAAAACTTATCACCTTTAATTAATAAATTTCTTGATAACAAATCTCTCGAATACTTGATTACAAATACGTCAAAATGTATTTATATTTCAAAATATCATTGAAAGCATTAAGGAACATTCTGTAATTTTGTCTGGAAATCAGATAAAAAGATCATAGAATTTTTGAATGAGGAATTTGTGACCACCTTGGAGTATAAAGAAATATTTTAATTTTTTTTAATAAGCTTTTATTTCTATTCTAAATAATTATTTCGTCGTTTCTCGTTTCCTAAACATGTCTCAAAAAAGAATTCTCGGTACCAATTTCCACATGTTTATCTCTTAGTATCAATTTCCACATGTTTATCTCAGGTAACATTTATCCAGCAGATATTTAAATTTTCTTCATCATCATCATTCGAATGTTTTTCGATATTTATCGCATTGTTTTCCTGATGGAAAAAAATTTTTATGAAAAACTATGAATCTCACTTGTTTGTTTATTTTTTAAAGCTATTCATACGTTTTTGTTAAATTTTTTAGAGTTTATTATTCTTTTAAAATTACATAAATTGAGACAAGGTCTTAAAAATTCTTAATTTTTCGTAGACATTCATATAATGGGATGTAAAATGAGGGTTGCTTGTCTTAGAAATTCTTAGTAATTTTTCGTAGATAAATATTCGAAGTGGGACGTAGAAGTAGAATAACATTATTTGAAGACGAAGGATTTCTTGGTTTTTCAAATCAAATAAATAATGCCACTTTACGCCCCCCTACAAATATCTATGAAAAATTAAGAATTTCTAAAATCTGTCTCAAAATATGTAGTTTTTTGTAAAAATTTTTCCGTTCAGGATTGACAAGTGGCAAAAGTTTCTGAATAAATTAATTAAAATAACATAGATGAATAATTTGTCGTGAAAGTTCGCGTTTAGTTTTGTGCTGAAGCAGCTCTTGTTTCTCCAGAAAGGAACTCTGAGGCAACCGCTAAAACCACTATCGCATTATAGAGGAGAGGTTCTTTCGAGTGACGAAAGAACTTAATATCACGCATGGTGCGTGGCGCGTAACAATGACCGTCTAAGTTTTCCCTTCAGTGTCAGCGAGCGGGTAACCAACTCGTTTCGTTTTGTTTCCCTCGTATACGAATTTAAATCCGATCCTTCTCGCACGCGTTTGTTTCCCAAGAGGGAGAGTGGGCGTCGGCGGCGTCGGGACGCGAGGGGGGGAGGGGGGAGGAGGAGGCCTCCCCCCGGATATATACGTGTGCGTATATATATAGACCGACCCCCTACCCCTCGGCCAAGGGGGCAACGAGGGAGCACGTACTATTCTCGGATAACTTTACGGTTCCGAGTAAGGCCGGCTTCACACGTCCCGGTGAACACAAGTCACATGTAACGTACCTGTTAATTGTAATTTTCCACTCAACGAGATATAACATACGTGTTATATTACAGTTATATTGTTGGGTAGACAATTACAACTAACAGGTACGTTACATGTAACTGGAATTTAAGTAAACTTGTCAAGTATGTTTGCGCAAGTATACTTGTGCAAGTTTACTTGATCGTGTGTAGCCGGCCTAACTTCTTTCGACGTGTATTCGACTCCCGGTTCGCGGACGACGTGAACATCAGTAATCGTCTGCGAATCGCGCCGTGCCGATCGAGAGCGCTGCGTCGATCGATCCGATCCAAAAAGATCGTCGCCTCGTGTGCATGTAAGATTCGCGCCGGCATTCGATCTTCATTGTTGCTCCGATTAATTTTCGATTACGATTAATTTTTGAACGATTGATCAACTGCGAAAGTGAAAGACGGAAAACAAGATAGGGCAATTTCACACTTCATTTTTATCGATAAATGCGCGCGTTTATTTCTGAGATTTTATATATATATATATATATATATATATATATAATAAATAAATACTTCGTTTACTAAATACGTATTCGTTTT
>NW_012130118.1:288478-322667 GCF_000143395.1 Atta cephalotes | reverse complement strand
TTATTATATATATATATATATATATATATATATATAAAATAAAATCTCGTTTTCAAATCGATCGTTTTCAGATTAATACTCCTTTTTTAGTTTACAGATATATATATATATATCTGTATATATAATGTAAACTATATACTAAAAAAGGAGAATTAATTTGAAAACGATCGTCAATTATTCTCGTTTCAAGATATCGAAACAAATACACTATATTTTTAAGACAAAATATTATATATTAATAATTTTTAAATATTATATATTAATTTGCTTTGTTTGAGTGAATATTTGTGAGATTGTTATTTATCGCGAGTTTTTATCAAAATAAATCTCTTGTTAAAATAAAATGTGCGATAAATTTTTGCAACGGAAAAAGAACTCGTTATCTCTTCGTAATGCGTTTCTTAAACTTGATGAGATTTCTTTCTTTATAATTGTCCATATATATAATTAAAACGCGTAGTAAACTTTTATCAGAAAGAATTCAATTCTTTATTACAAAATTTGTTATTATATTATATTTTATAGGTATTATTGTTGCGATTTGAAGAGAGGTGGGTAGTCACATAAATCAATTTTTATCAAGTTCAACTTGACGTCATTGTTAATAACAATAGCATCTCGCTAGGTACAAAGTGTGTTTCTTCAAAACTCATCGGCCAAACATTGATTTAAATTAAGTATAGTGCACGTGCATTGATTATAAGTACAATATACATAAGTGATTACTTTTCATTTCTCAATTTCTAGACAAAATAATCGTGTTAGATGTAGAAGAGTGTTTTTTATCGCGAAAGTTCAAATTCTAAGACTTTACTGTTTGCAGTGAAATTGTCTACCTTTGAAGAAGGTTTACGTATAATTATCTCATGTGATTGTATTACGATTCATTCGCGACTCGCTCACAATTTATTCGTCGCATTTCGCAATTCTGCCTTTGGAGGGAATCAGCGCGGAGAGAGTTTTAAACGAAATAAGGGAAACCTGTCGGCAGTTTTTTGTTTCACACTAGATAGAGAATTAGTCGATCTCATACAAAAGAATACTTTCTGCTAAATGAATATGTTTGTGTGTGATGTGATTGTTTTCCGATTATCTCGCAATATCGCGAATTCATTGAAAAAATAGTACTTCCATTCTGTGTAAATTTTGTTTCTATTCACGAATTTATACGGCGCTTGTTTTATGTTTCAGCAACTGATATTTTGCTGATTGTGCAAAGTAAATTTTAGAAAAGTTTATAAATATAATTAAAAAAAAAAACGGAATTTATTACGAATAATACGTTAAAACAATGTAATCATTTTCATTATTATTGAAATAATTTCTTTAATTAATATGTTGAAAAATCTTGAATTATTACAAACAATTTTATATAAATACATATTAATATAAATTAATTTTATTTATTTTTATTAGAGATATGTAAGATCAATTCTTTTCATTTATTTGCATATTATTTGTAGAATTTGCTACAAGAATTAATTTGCTACGCGAATATCGTATTTAAAGTGAAAGAATAAATATAAAAATCTCTTAATTCGATGACAACTTGAGCAATTTATGTTCAAGTGAAATATATCTCGAATTTCCTTCTTGACTTTGGAGTGTCGTGATAAAAAAAAATATTTTAGCATCATCACGTCGTCTCGTAATAACTTTCATGTTAATTTTAGATAGCAATATACCTATCGTATTAATATTATATGCGTAACATTATTATGAATTTCATTAATAATATGATAGATATTATATTATTTATTTTATAATATAATGATATTTTAAAAATAAAAAAACATTGGAGAACTTTAGATAATTATATAAAAACACAATTCTTATTCACAAAACTATTGATTTCGTCCAGGAAATTGTTTATTGCATTACAATGTCGAGATATTAAAGTGCGAAACATATTACGCTATACATTACCGAATTTATTATTAAGTTATACGCAAATGTATTTTGATGCGGTGTAAACTAATCCGTCTCTCTGTAAAAATAACTTTAATCATGTTGTCCATTCATTGTTCGCAGACAACAACATTTGCGCTTATGAGGCTCTTTTGGATGTAATATCAGACCTTGGAAAAAAGTCACGTATACGTGCGTGTACTAAAAATAACTTGGCATCTCGCCGTGCGCCGAGATTTGTAATTTAACATGCGTCCGATTAATTTTCTATTATGCGCGGAAAATCCGACCGATGGATCGTAGAAGACGATGAAATAACTTTAAAGCAGATTTACTTCTCCTAAATGGATGTCTTAATAATCTGAAATAACTTTCTCTTCTCTTATTCATCGAGATCTAAATCTGAATGCTTTCCAGTAAGAAAATACATTTAAATATACTAATAATAAATATAGAAGAGCGTGCGTAAATAAAAAAAGATACACGGGTCATTTCCTCGGAATGTGTTGCTATTTATAATTAGGTACTTTATTTATGGATAGGCCAAACGCGTAAATCGTATTGAGGCTGGACAGTTTGGTCGAACACGTGCGCGAATCTTTACTCAAGTGAAACTGATCGATTCCGTTCACCTTCATTGGATTGAGTCAATTAACTGCGTCCAAGGAAACAAAAAAATTTTATTAATCAAAAATAATATATCGTTTTCTACCCCCCCCCCCTACATTTAAATTTATGTATCTCTACTCTTTAAATAGTTTTCTTCAACTCGAAAATAATTCCAAGTTTTATTTTCCTTTTTTATAAATAAGTCACTATTCTCGATTGCGAGGTTTTATAGATTTCGATTTTATTTTACGCCGAAGCGTCTTACGTCACACTCGATCAATTTGAACGTCGGCAATCTTTTTTTAATCACGATATTTTATTATGCAGGTGAATCGTCGCTGTGAATCAGGAGCGACTGAAAAGGCCCTTCAAGGAGACGACGCTATCAAGAAAAGCTTGTCGACAATCGCATCCTGAGTGATTTGAAGCGTTGATCTCCGCTGGTGAACGTATATCCGACGAATCATCAGCAGAAACGGAGTTGCTGATTCCTTGTCAGCATCTCACACACACACACACACACACATACACACACATACACACACACGCACGCACGCACGCACGCGCGCACGCGCGCACGCACACGCACACGCACACGCACACGCACGCACCCATACTAAGGAAGGTGCGTTCGATTTGCCGGCACACGTACGGCCGTACAGGTAAGTTCACCAACATCCATCTCTTCTTCTGCGCATGTGTGCGTGCTCGTGCTAGTGATGGTCACAATACTCTTTCGAACAACTTTGATGTCTGTTATCAATTTTCAAATAGATACATAAATGGGAAAATCAATAAATGATAGATAATAATAAAAATATATTTATATATATTTTATTTTTATATAAATTTTATTTTTATTTTATTTTTTACATAAATTTTAAATAAATAGAAATATGTGACTTATTTATTTAAAAAAGAATTGAAGAACTCAATCAAGACTGCTATTCATAGTTTAATAAAATCGATCATTTGTATGAAATATCATTAAAGTTTTCTCTAATGTTCAGTAAACGATTAAAACAATGTTTCTCTGACGTATAATAATGTTACTTAACAATTAAATAGACTTCTGTTGTTGTACTTAGATAAGCTAACAGGTCTATCATCTGTTATATATTTTATTTATATTTTCGCTATTTTAATTTTCCAAAAATAGTGAATCAACATGTTTTTGAATTAATTAACAATAATAATGAAATTAAATTAAAAATTAATGAGTTTAAAATTAATGAGTTATAAAATTTTATTTGAATATTCATTGCAAAATCAAAATAAACAAATTCAACAATCTAAATTAAATTCATGAATCCGAATATCAGTTAATATATCAACAAAAAAACTAGTAAACTGATTTTATTTATCGTAATTTTGACATTAAAGATTTTGATATCAAAATAACAATGGATAATTTTAAGCGGCATCTAATAGAATTTTAAAGTGTAAAACTTAAACTTTAAGCTTTAGGTCTGATCTATAATAAACGGAATAAACTTTGTAAAAAAAGTGAGAGTAAAAAATTGATTAATTACAGTCGATTATTTTTCTCACATGGCATTTGACTGTAGTCAATTTCTCACTTATTTTCAATTTCTTACTTATTAGGCTTATGCCTACACATCGGACGCGATGAGCGGAGCGATATCCAATCAGAGCTCTACTTTGCATCATTACGACAAAAAGCAGAGTTTTCATTGGATAACGCTCGTTGTTCGTCGCTCATTGTGTCCAGTATGTGTTAAAATTTAAATCGCTAAAATTTCATTGTATAGATGCCGCTTTACTCCGGAAAGTCAATTTCCACATGTAAGATATTCCATTCCTAAGAAATATATTCTCAAGGAAGGTTTAAAAGGCACGTGTATTTCAATATATATATTTCTATATATTTCAATATATATATCAATACGATTAAGGCTTAAACACAATAGGCACAGGCAATAGGAAATAATGAGTCGTCCAATCAGAGCTCTGGTATGTAAGTTTGATATTATATCCCAGAATTCTGATTGGACAGCTCATTATTTCCTATTCTCTGTGCCTATTGCCTGTGCCTATTGTGTTTAAGTCTTTACAACAACCAAACAAGAATGAATTGAAATGAATTGAAATGAATTCAGATTTTCAGAAATATTGATTCATAAATATTAAAATGAATGCTTTTCAATCCTGAATACATTTTTATTCATTTATAGGAATTGCATTTTCTGCATTTCGAACTGTTCAATTAAAAATTTTGAATAGGAAATATAGTTTTTCAATCCAATTGCATCCAATAGAATCTAATTGAATCCAATTGAATCCAATTAAAAAATCTAAAAAAAAATCTAAAAAAAGTATTCGCTATTTAAAATACGCATTCGAATAGAAAAAAATTCAATCCATTTTAATCCATTTTAATCGTTTGCTAGAAATGTATATTGAACGTGTATTGAAATGTAACATATTCATATTTTATTTCGTGTAATTATTAATATATAACAAGATATTTGCATATTTGCATATAAGAACATTTACGACGTAAATTTCGATGCACGTATACTCGCGTATTTCAGTACTCGTGTATTAAAAATCATATGGATTGAAACATGGAAATATTAATTACACATGTACTCAAAAAAGTGTGTAATTTTAAGATATTAAAGTGTTTCACTCTTATCTTTATTTTTTTAAATACTTAGATGACTTAGACTAGATTTTAGTATAAAATTTTTTTAATAAAAAAATACTATGTATTCGAATTTAAAAATTTTTAATTAAAAAGTTTTCAATCCATATAGTGTTTTGTTTATTGAATAAGTTTACAATTAAAATGTGTATTTCCAATACACGTTCAAAGTCTTGATTTCTAGTTTGTGCCCATCGCTACTTCTCGAGTCACCAACACAGCTACATTTTGTCTACGTCACTGATAGCACTCGTAACTACCAACACTTGTGATCCTTAGGCACTAACACAGGGGCGCGCACCCCACCACCCTTATCCGTGAGAGCGTAGCAGCGGACCAGCCGATAAAATGAATGAGAATGATAAGTCAGTTAAGTGCGAGAACTCCGCCGGCGAGGAGGAGGAGGACGAGATGTTCGAGCGCGAGCTGGCCGAGGACGCGCAGTGGAAGCGAATTCAACAGAACACCTTCACGAGATGGGCGAACGAACGGTTGAAGGTGGCGAACAAGCACATCGGCGACCTGGAATGCGATCTGTCTGATGGTCTCCAGTTGGTGAGTCTCATCGAGGTGCTCTCGCAAAAGCGGTTGCCGAAACACAACCAGCGGCCCACCTTTCGTTCTCAGAAGCTGGAGAACGTGTCCGTCGCTCTTAAGTTTTTGGAGGACGAAGGCATCAGGCTTGTTAATATCGGTGAGTAGTCCCATGTATATGGTGGATCCTATACATCGCAGAATAGATTCGTCCTGTCTTCGTAGGAAGAATCCAATTGATTGAATAGTGCAATAAAATGCCGATGCAGTATACTTATTAGTGGGGCAAGTAATTAATTTAGAAAATGATAACGTTTTATTTTCTTATAATAAAAAAATTATTTTAAAAAATATCTATAAATGATTAAATTATGATAATTGCAGTGCCGTATGAAGTTTTGTTCTTTTTATTAAAGATCAGAAAGGTAGTAATTTTAAAAAATAATAATTGCCACGTTATTTTGCATTTTTTTTCAGATAAAATAATTTTAATAATCATTAAAACAATCGTTGTCTGTTAAAATATTTATTTGCTATGATTATGCCATATTCAATTTCGATGTTAATTAATGCATAAAATACATAGAAACAATAGATATATTATGCCTTAAAGACGTTTAGAGAATAATATATCTATTTATGTAATATTCGACAAAAATTTATTCTAATGAGTAAATTCCAAAAACTTATTTTAACAAGTACTTTCCAGTTTTCAATCGATTTTCGAACTTTTTAATTATGATGTTCAGGTTTTTACATTACGAGTCTCTTGGTATGTTACACCACCACGTGGTAGTTACGATTACCGCGAGTGACGTGAACAGAGTCTGCGTCGTTTCACGGATTCTGCGTAGATTGGACTTATCGATCCGTAGATTTTTGTACGTCAGGAATTCATAGTTTTTTAAAGAATTCAAGGTTGTATGGGAATAATTATCAATAAAAATTGATCGAATTAATACTTATAAAATTATACTTGTAAAAAGTTGTTATAAAGTGAAAATTTAAACGCTGCGATTTTATTTTGAGTTTTGTTTACGTACACAAGCAATACGTTGTAGATGTAAACAGTATGAAAGAAACAGTAGGAAAGATACTTTCTTTTCCTCACATACATAAGATAAACTTCCCAATAATCGAGCATAAACCTACGTCCGGACATTTAACTTCGTTAATATTTATATTATTAATCTCAAATTTTTAAAATAATTTTTAAGTACAATTAAATCATAATAAATTGTGATAGAAAACAACATTTGAAATAATAATAATAATGAGCCTTGTATGAGTGTCCTAACACAGATATATATATATATATATATCCAGTCACCTTATATGAGAAATATTATTCTAAATTTTTATAAAATAATTATGTATAAATAATGTTTTAATATTATAGTAATGACGAATTTATTAATAATTGGATATCTCCTGGATTTTAATTTAATAATATCATAATAATGTCACGCTTTTCATTTAATGAGAAATGTTATTTAAATTAATAGATACAATACAAATGATGTTATAAAAATAATTAGAAACTATGATTAAATGTAAAAGTAAATGTAATTATCTATTATTTGTAAAAAAATTGATAAATTTAGTGAGTAGAAAACTGTATGTGTATGTATACTTACGTATATGAAGAGAAAAAAATTGCATTTAAAAAATTGAAATATTGATTCTGGAAGAAATTTTAAAGAATGCTTCAATAATCTTTAGTTTTTTTTTGTGAAACGATTTAAATTTTCTAGTTATGATCTTTCGCTTATTACGAAGTTTATTATAATTATATTATAAATATAGAATGCAATTTTAGTTTTAAATAAGTTAAAATTAACATAATTGCTAAGCGAAATCTGTAATATCAATTTCAAGTATGTGCTTGTTTTGCATTGCACATACTTGATAAAAAATGTAGTCGAAAGCTATAAACAGTGATTCGTCGGTAAAATTTGAGAACATGTGTCATCAAATAATTAATCGTGTGTTTTACTTAGAGATTGATATAGATCTGATCGTTAACGCGTAAAAAGAATATTTCCAATGTAATATCAATCGATAAGATATCGAGCAATAATAAGATTTAATCAAGATGTAAACGTTCAATTGCGATTAAAGTAATTTTTTCGACATCGTCGAGAAAAAATTTGATGCAGTTCTTCTAATTCTTTTATATATATTAAATAATTATTTAATTTCGCTGCTTTAAAGACAGATTTGAACTTCTATTAATACTATGACAATTAGAGAACAAACAATTTTGACATGTAGTGAAATCTCGTGGTAAAATATTTCTTTATCACTAGATGAAACGTGCGCAGCTGAATATAATATGTAGAATATTTCTGCATTCCTGCTTTCGAATTCGGGATCAACATTTTAGAACGTGGGTTGCATCGAGCAAAATAAAAGCAATCGTAGAGCATAGCGAGAGGGTTGTGGATCGATGACGCTCGCTCGGGCTACCCCGGAAAACCAGAGAGTAGCGATGGGATAATGCTGTTCACGTACTTTTTGCGGGTGAACAAACTAACGTTACATCATCGGTCGTTAAATCCTATTTGTCTAAATCTGATTAAAAGTTTCGCTACAATAAAAGACGCAAATTAAATAAATCGATACAGACATTTATAATATAAGGCATCTTTCTCATGTCACATCAATATTTATTCATTCCTTTTAAGGAATATAGAACAAATTTTTTTCTAAAGAACATTATAATATTGATATTCTTTAAGTTCTAATTATTCTAATTATTTACAAGTTTTGTAAGTTTTAGAAATGCATGTAAGACAATGGATTCTATTTTAATACATTTTATTTAAACTTTAATTTGTAAAATTGAAATAAAAAATATCTAAAATTAAATGAGAGAGAAAACTAGTTTTCAAAATTTTCGATGAAATTCTATTGGTTTATTGAGTTTGCAATATCAGGGGCCGATCACGTGTACATCTTATCAGCTTGTTAAGCCTTGTTCGAGTTCTCGGATCGAGAATGTGTAGCCAATCAACTTGCCGGTACAAACTATAAGTTGATTGGCTACACATGATTGTGGACACAAGCTTAAGAGAAAAATCTAGAAAGCCAATAGTGTCGACTGACATTTCAATTGTAAAAGAACCTTCATTTTTAATTTGAATAAAACATCAAATATTGTGAAATAAGCAATTGCTCATTTGCAAAACGTAAACATCGTATAATTTTGATGGTCTTATATATTTGTATTGGAAGATTGATGATTCGATTACTTACTCGACGGTATTATTACAGTTTGTCGCATCCTTGAACAAGATATTCGACTGGTTAGTGACGCAATTGAATATATCTTTGGTGATGTCACTATGTTGTCCTATATGCAATTGGTATATCGCAAGAGTAAAACGTGCTGATGAATATAATGTATAAATGCATAAACATGTTTCGTGATAAAGATTTTCAAAAACAATCTTTTTCTACAGATTTGAAAATCGTTTATTTATTCGTTTATTTACTCTAATTTATTGACCTTGATATAGATCTATAGGCAGAAAGTAAAAGGATAAATATCATTTATGAATTTGCAATGTATGATATTATATTTATATCTCTAAAAATGTGTAAAAACTGTTTCGCTTTTATTCATAATTTATTAAATTGTTAATTTATGAACATACAATATACACATACTCCTCAATATACACATACAAGCCTTGAAAATACAAACTATTTCACAGAATAACATTTATTTACCAAAATGTTCTTTTTATATATTTGTTTTAAATTATTGAAATTATTTATTAAATATTATTTGGCATCTATCTAACTTTTACAAATGTTATTGTTTTTAAAAGATAATAAAGAAAAAAAATTCTTTATAAAAAGATAAGATAAAATAGATTAAAAATCAATTTTGATAAAACTTGAAGTTTAGAGATTTTTTAATTTCTCACCATTACATATATATATATGTGTGTGTGTGTGTGTGTGTGTGTGTGTGTGTGTGTGTGTGTGTGTATTTACACGACTTTCAGATTGATCAGCGTTTAAATAGTCCATTACTTCATCTATTTCTTTAATTCAGAATTCTCATTTTACACTAATGGAACCTGAACGTCAAGCATGCATGGTGACAGTTTTCTTGCTCACAGTACTTGAGATTTGCAAAAAGTTTGACTTTGCAAAAAGTTTGTATCATTAGTCAGAAGACTAGTATGTCTGATTTTCAACCGTCGCAATCTCGGTCAAGACCTAATCGCAGAACTGCGGCATTAAAGTCGGCCGGTTATCGAATATCAACGGAAGCCATGCTCGTGCTATTATATGCGAGGGGCACCGTGAAACAGGCTCGGGACGTGTCTCGTGGGGCCCACTGAGAAGCAAAAGAAGAAAAGTAGGCGGGACCATGTAGATCGGGTGAAGGTCAAGCTCGCCTTGGTACCTCGGATCTCTCTCTTTGTGTTTATTATGTGATCAATTCTCATCCTCAGTCTCTTTTCCTTGCTGATCAAATATGCATCTCTGTCATTGAGCGGAAATGATTCTCTGCATTTTTCTATTCTGTTTTCTCATAAGCTACCTCTCTGGAACATTAATGTGAGGAAGTTAATAAAGGTATTAATATTTCGATGAGTTTTATAAAGTATTTATTAGATGTTTATATACGGAAGACATTTTGAAAAATTATGTGGCTATAGAGAAATGTGTTACATGAATAATTTATAACACAAGATTTATTTAATAAATAGTAAAAAAGAGGAAAATTTAAAATTTAGTTATTTATAAATTTCGATATAAGTAATTTAAAATGTTTTTAAGACGAGCAAAATATGTTACGCGTCTTTATATATTTGCACTTAGATTATGGCTAATATATATTATTAAAAACTTATATTTATTATATTTCTCATTTATATTTTTCATACTCTTTCATAATCTTTCATCTTTGATATAGATAGAATGTTAAAAGCATTAATTATTTCTTATCGAAAATTTTTTTCTCGATCAGATATAACTTGATAGAAAATTATAAATATGAAGACAATGTTGTTTATATAATTACAATATTTCCGCGCATAATTTACTGGGTATTAGGAGCGATTACTTTCACTCTCACATGCAACCTTGACATTAAACGACTATTTTCTATACGCAATCGCGCGAGAGTATAGTCCCGCATTAACTGTCTACATGTTAGTTAGCCCTCCAATTTTAGGATTATATTTTGAGAATTATATTGTGTGAATTGTGCTAGATTGCTGCAATATCAATTCGAATATTAATATCGTAATATTAAAAAATAAAAAACTAACGATTTTTTTGTCAGTCCAACAGAATGCACACAAACCTAGCATAATTCAGCACAATTCTCAGAATACAATTAATTCTAAAAGTGGAGACTAACTTCGCATAGCCGTATTAACTCGGATTTCCGACGATTGTCGAAATATGTTTGCTCACATTTTCACGTGCTTATGAGAAATATTTCGCAAAAAAGTAAATATTGAGCTTTAAATTATGTATCAATTTCCTTCATCTGTCTCCTTCATTTTTAGTACTTTACAGACACTAAAAATTTTGTATTATATACATAGTTGTTTTACAAATTCGGATTCAATGTTTACTCTCTAAATTCTTTGGAGTAGACTCTTACTCTAAAGATTGCAAAATTGAGCCAGTCTGAAAAAAGAATGGCTCAATTTTCAATCTCTAAGAGTGAGAGTTCACTCTTTAAAACGAAATTCGTTCTAAAAATATTAAAAAGTATTTTAGATATAGTTGTTCAATAGTTATATAACAAAATTGTTATATAACAAAATATTTTAGCTGTAAGCTAAACGAAAATATTTCATTATAACTTATAACTATTTAATATAATGTGTGAATATATATAAATTTATATTTATTATTATTACATAATTTATTTAGTTCATGTAAAATAGTCATTATAAAACTATTAGTTAATATAAAAAATTATAATAAAAAATAATTCAAAAGTGATTGGAAATACTGCAATTATATCTGGTCGAAAAATTTTAAACTTACATTTAAAATGCAATTTCATTGACATAAATATTTGGAATAATATACTGCCATATATGGTTGACGGACAATCGCATATCTTGACGATCAAAAAGAGTAAATCTCTTTAGCGGAGATCAGCATTCTCTCTGTTCAGTGAGGTAATCTCTCGAGGATCAATGACGTCATCGTCTAAACTCGCAATGGAAGACGTATCTGTTGAAAACGTCATGGATATAAGTATATTCAGCTGAGTCTTTTAAATTAACAAATGACTCAATGTCTTGTATTCGAATTAATTATAATATTGCATGTTATCTTTAAAATAAAAAGAAATCGATAACATAGTCTTATTAATAAGATAAATCTTTATTTACTTGTTAAGGATTAGTATTCTCGCGTTAATTCCTTCCTCAATAGAATTTGTTCGTAATATTGTGTAAAGTGATTAAAATAATAATATAAAAACATTATCAATATAATTCGTTATAATTTATCATTATATATAATCATTGTTAATTTTATATGTTATTATTTTTAAAATAAAAATTATGAGATGTTCACACTTTGATGTACACAACACATATCCAATGAGCGTCTTATAACTTTTATTTTAAGGCTCCTGAGTCGCGACTGCCATGTTGGAATCGTGATGTTAGAAGCGAGGAATGATACGTTAATTTATGCTGCAAGCTATTTGTAAATAAAGACAATTTCGATATATCTAAATGAAGAAATTGCTTTAAAATATCTGTAAAAATGGGCAGAAACTGTCTTTTTCTCCTTTAATAGTAAATGATCGTAAAAGACAAGTAAAGTGAGCCTAAGTGAGTTCTGCCTTTCGGGCAGAAACAGTTTGAACAGCTGTTGAAATGAATGAAATATACGCTTTTACGTACAAAATTTCAGACAATTTCTGCCTATTTTTAGGACTTTTATAAGTACGAAACATTTTCACAATTTCACAATTAAACAAATAATAACGAAATGACATGCAACACAAATTTCGTTGTCAAAACATCATTTTTTTACGCCTATAAATTCAGCCATCGTAGCGAGGCGCTGTATACATACACAAGCACGAGCCTATATACGTGTGCTCGCTTTCGGCCCACTGAGAGCACATGTACATGGGCTGTGTGTGTGACCGATTTCGCCACATTTCGCCAGGTCGCCGACTGATTTTGAATCGTACTGATTACTCAGGAGTCTTAAGGATACATTCATTTGACAATTATTCTTAATTTATCTTCATTAAAAAATATAAATTTCTTTCAAACTATCAACTTAGATGAAATTTTACCCGAATAAGTGTTTGCCTTGTAATTATAGTATATATTTATTTTTCTATTTTATGTGTCTTAATTTGACAGAAAATATCCATAGGATAAGATTATACGTTATATTTTATTTGTAACATAAAGTTATATATAAATTTAGAATTAAATATCTTCAACGGTAAAAGTAAATGAATTTCTTTTAGATATCGTTGATATGATTATAATTTTTATATCACATTTTATATCACTTGTCTTATATTTCATCAAACGCAAAAACTTCCTTAATTATTAAATCACTTTTAAGTTTTAATGGTGCCAAGCCAAGATAATTGAGTGCAGATAAATTAAATTGGTCATTGCAGTTTTCATCTGAAACATGTACCTGCTGCGATTCAATTTTTCGCTTTTGTTTATATATCTTCAATACTATTCTTGTGAAAATTTGGAAATGGCACAGTTTATACGTTTTATCCTAATTCGATTCTATTTTACTCGTTTCTCTTCTCGAATTCAAACACCGCCGGAAACGACGTTCTCGAAGAATCCGTTTGGAAGTCTCGTTTTACACTACAAAGATTCTCGATCCGAGAATAGATCACTCCGACTACTGTCGGGACCAGATGAAAGAGTAATAAAGATGGCCCGTTTCTGGATCCGTGAATTCTGATTCTTTCTTTTTCTTTTAGAATTCTCGAATTCTTGGAACTTACAATTAATTCTACTTTCGGTTTCTGTTAGAAGATTTTATCATATATGATGGAATTAGACTGTATATTTATTACGTCATCGAATCAACTATGAAGCTCGCTATTCATGTGCAAGTGCTCGAATGATCGTTTCGTTAATACGACGAAGAAATAGATTTTTACTGCGAACAATATAAAATTTAAAGTCTTTGGTAACTGCCCACATATATTTGATTGATTTTTAAATTATTTTTTTATTCCTATGAATTGTAAAATGTAAAATATTTTTTACTGATTTATATGAATTGTGAAACGTTGGAAGATAATCAATATATAATTTTTCTATAATATGACTTTTTGCAGCTAGATATAAAGGTAGGTTGTGCTATTAATTACGTAATGCATTGATTAAAATATTTTGATTAAATTAATAAAAAAACTCAACAAAAATGACATTTTAGTGAGATTAAACAGAATTTTTGTTTACGATAAATTTTTTTGGCTTCACCAAAATTCTTGTTTTTTTGGCCTTTTACAATCGCAAAATGTTAACGACTATCAAGTTAATTACCATTATTTGTTAAGACATTAAGATACTATTAAATCACAAAATTTTGTGATAAATTTTGAGCAATTTTATAATAAATTAATAACATATTAATATGAAATAATATAAAGAGCTCTACTTATTTTCTACGTTTCTTGCATTACGTTTAAAAATAATAGGCACGAAAGATTTTATCTCACTGCAACAATCATTCCTTATGAAGACGTATAGCATCTACAGCATTAGAAACAAACATTCATTACTTATTGTTAATACCGAGAAGAATGCTTCTTCGACTTTATTGTTCGTTAAGATCCGATGACAAGTAAATTATTGCTCGCCGAAAAAGAATGAATGGAAAATGGTACAGGAGAAGTAATTCTCAATATCAGTTTTATTGGCGTTTTATTACAAAATTTTCAAGATTTTTACATTCTGTATAATAAAAGAGTCAACTAATTAGTTGTAGTTGATATAACACTTGCATTTTTGCATAGTTATTTTTAAAAAAATTCAATTTTTAAGTTATATTAAATGATTTCTTAAATAAAGAAAATTCAATTTATTAAAATTAATTGTTCGTTTAAATAAAATAACAATATATCATTGAAATTATCAAATAATTCGCTCATTTTTTTTCAATTTTATTAATTAAAATTTTGTGCTATATGCGTTCTGAAAGTTTTCTCTATAGCTGCAGACGAGCTCGTCTGTAAGCATAGGAATGCACTTCGAGTAAAGTGCGACTCGAAGGAGAGACTTCGACAATGGGTATCCATTTCGTGTGTTCAAACAAAAGCATTTTGCATTTTACTTTTTTTTTATTGCACATTATTCACATCACAGGTAACATTGTAAGATAGAAAGCACGCATTGTTCTTTCATTGTGCATTGTAGAAATAGAGACCTAACATTATCAAAATGTCAGTAATCAAGTTTTGAAAATGCTATCGTGCACCATTATTATATTTTGAGAATAATACCTGAATATTATTATTTTTTATTAAGTATTATTTTTATAATATAAGATAATGTAATATAAAAAATAATATTTCTTTTATTTTTAAACATTTTAGAAGATTACTTTTTGATATAAGGATATTAATATTTATTTACTTGGTTCATTGTTTGTAAAAAGATAGAAAGCTGTGAAGTGGGTGGAAGACCGAACAGTAAGCTCGGAAGTTTGGCCTGACGGGGTGAATTAGCTGGCGCTTGGCCGGTTCGCGTGTCACGATCACGATAACTACGTTTTTGCTGACATCACTTGGTTAGCTCTTGGTAATTGCTGAAAATAGTTCAGATGAATCGTCACCGATGGCGATTCCTCGACGCGTGAAACAACACGAACTTCATCGAGGGGACAATGTCGAATGCCGGAGCATGACAAAAATAGCCGCGACCGCTCGGATTCGACTAAATTTGCACAACCGAGTGCATCTTCAGCATTATTCTTAAGAGATTTACGACAATCGCGAGAGTTGCTTTTACTCTCACGCAAAACATGTCAAAAGGGTGATGCGTTGCAGCTGTTCATACTCGCGCAATGACACGCATGCATATTGCATGTTTGAATTACCAACGTATTACATAAAAAAATTGTGTAATAAAAAATATTATTGGCTATCTTGAAATTAATTAAAAATTGCTGATTAATTTTAGAGATTTTTGTCACAGACAAATCTTCATTATTAGATTGAAAACTTTCACTGTTTATTTTATTAACCATTAACTACAGCTATGAAAATATCCAAGTTTTAAAGTGATATGTTTGAAGTAAGAACAAATGAACCTTCAATTTAAGACGATTGATAGAGAAAAGTTCAAAATTTTTTCTTTACAATTTAGAACGTTATGGTCATATAGACAAGTACAATCCTCTAAAATTTCTTGCTTTGGGTCAAAATGATCTGTTGCTGAAAAAAGACATACATTTGTCGTGTTTCTCTTGGGCGTAGTTGAATATCGCTGCTGATTTATTTACAAGTTGATTGAAACTAAGTATTAGTTCTCTCTTAAAATAATTAGAGCGTTTTTTATATCGAAGAAATTAAATTGTTCACTTTAATTCGTTATTTCTGCGCACATTCCCGCATTTTAATAATATTATACTTACATGTTTTAATAATACATATTCTAATAACATACATATGTTCTGCTTTTAAATTTTATTCTGATAGACGAAGTTTTGCCAAAAGTTTATACTAACTATAATTAATACCATTCCATATAAAATTCAGATTCTGCAGGTATTCATGATCGATTGGCAATCGCTCAACATGTGAATCATTGCTCGATGAAGATCTATTAGCACTTTCGTTGCGTAAACACGCAATGCTTTTTCGTTAGCGTTGTTTCCAGACATGCATTGTGAAAGAACGCGACATCTTGATTCCATAAATGCATTGTGGCAAAATATTTCTTTAATAACGCCCACTCGATCTTACTCATATCGGATAATTGAGCGGTGATCGATCTGTGGATGAATAAGACTTTACGCAACTGAAGGGAAAACTCACAGTCAGTGAAATCTCTTCGCGAAAGAAAGGAAATTACTCATGAATAATAAATTTTTAGCTGACAATTTTTATGACTTAAGTATGACTCATACCGTGTGCGTATTTAGAAATGTGATAGCAATTTTAAAATAAAAAAAATTTCTTTTCTTTAAACTTGTGAACTTATTTCGCAGTATCATAAAATAAAAAGAAACCTTTACATTAAATATGATAGTAAAATTAATCTTTCGCTAATAACAATGTTTTGTTAATCGATACTGCTAAAAATTAAGAAAAAGTATTCATAAACATAACATATTTGAATTACAGCCAATGTTTCAATATTATCTATCCAACAACAGAATATATAGTTTACCCTTATAGAAATTTAATATTGGAAGAGAGTGATTAATTACTTTTTTTGTATTAAAAACACTGTTCTTTAGTGTTTTTAAATAATTTTTAATATTAAGTTGGCTATTAAATTGAATTTTTGTAAAAGAACTTTATATGGAGCTTGCTTACGCAGAAAATTAATCTTTCTTCTCTCTTTTATTTCGCAGATTCTTCGGACATTGTAGACTGTAAATTAAAGTTGATTCTCGGTTTAATATGGACCCTGATCCTGCACTATTCGATCTCTATGCCCATGTGGGAAGGCGACGACGGCGAGGACAAGGGCGCTACCCCGAAGCAAAGGCTGATGCATTGGATCCAATCGAAGGTGCCGGATCTGCCGATCTCGAACTTTACCTCCGATTGGAACGACGGCCGCGCGGTGGGTGCGCTTGTTGACGCGGTCGCACCTGGCCTTTGCCCGGATTGGCGGGATTGGAATCCAAAAGATGCGGTCCAGAACGCGTCCGAAGCGATGGGCCTCGCTGATGACTGGCTCAATATTCCTCAGGTTTGCCGCAATATTATATATTACAATGTATATTCATTCGATTTTAAACGAATTAAAGAATGACGGAATAAAGAAGGCTAGGCTTGATTAATTAATACTACACTAGACTTTGTTAATTGAGAGGATGGGCGGAAAAAAGGCACAATTCTACTTAGGCCCTTTTTCCAGCAATTAGCTTTTTCATGTAATATTATATTCATAATAGAAAAGTGATATGTAACTTCTTAAAGACATTACATAAATTTATTTGATATTGTACTCATTTATAATAAAAAAGTAACAAGTTATTTTAATTTTTATTTAAATGTTTGAAGGTGGCTCAAAAATACAAAATATAAATACAAATATAAATAATAGAGAGCATACAGCCACAATGATAGATGTTAAAACGAAAATCATATATTTAAAAATTATCATATAAAAACGTAAACTACTACATTTTTATTAAGAGTTATAATATAATATAACATCATAAAAATTAGAAGATATCAATATCGAAAAATTAATTTTTAATCCCATGACTAAGAAACGTTCCATAAATTATGTCATTCTCATTGCAGCTCATTAAACCCGAAGAAATGGTAAATCCAAACATCGATGAGATGTCGATGATGACATATCTATCACAATATCCCAGTGCAAAATTAAAATCAGGTGCACCTCTGCGCGCCCGCACGAACCCAAACAGGTAGAAATAAAAACTTTGTATTTTTTAAAGCGTTATCATGGTTTTATATTATGTATTTATTTTTGTATTTATTCATTGCAAATTTCCTTTGTTTTTAAATACTTTATATGCAGGATTGGGTAGTAACTAGTTAAAAAAACGTTAAAAGTTAAAAAGTTAATAACTTAACTTAGTTAATTTTAAATGCATTAAACTTTTAACTTAACTAAGTTACTTTTAAACGTTAACTTTTTAACTTTTTTTTAAGTTAAAAAATTCTTTTATCTTTTTTAAATATCTTAGAAAAATAATAATATATAATAAGATTAAGGATGTATATTTGTAATCTTCGTTTCATATTTTAAGACTATCTTAAGTAATTTCTTAAGATGCTAATACAGCCCTCTGGTTTTTGTGCTTATGCCATAAGCCTTAGCCCGAATCTACAATAGATATTTTAAGCCTTAAATCATAAGAAATTGACCAATTACAGTCAAATATTCTTCTCGCATTCGATTGTAATTGGTCAATTTCTTATGGTTTAAGACTTATTAAAAAGTAATCACTGATCTCATATCTTCTCTATATGCTGGTTGTTTTTTAAAATTATATAACTTATATAGTTATGTGTTATATATTTATATCACACATGAATAAAAAAATTAAAAATTTAATTTACTTAATAATCTACATTGTATTTAATCTCATTTAAAAAAAATTAGGACAATATGATCTAAAAAATCATTTTTTTCAAAATTAACTTTTTTTTAAATTTAAGTTAATTCAATATTGACTTAACTTACGTTAAGTTAATTTTTTATTCCTTCAACTTTTAACTTAACTTTATTAATTTTGTAAAGCCATTAACTTTATTCAGTTAAAAATAAACATTAACTTATACCCAACCCTGCTTATATGATTTTTTCGTTTCCTAAAATTACATTATTCACAAAAAATGTTACAATTTATGCTGTTTATTATAATTTTGATCGTTCAAGGGTGATTTGATACGATTACAAATGATTTTTTTTTTTACATTTTGATGGTATAGTATTTAGTAGAAATATAAGAGATGAAGTGCGCGCGTAGATCTCTGTTACAGTGATTGTGATTAATTAATCAATTTATTTCATTTCTCGGTCGCAGCATCCCACCGCCGCGGTAAGTCGCGCAATGATCATGTATTGTGACGTATAACGGTTTTTGCGCAATTAATGTCCACCGCCTTGATGAGATCTACCTCTTAACCCAACACTCCTAATTTTTCCTTTGTATATATGTACGTAAACGCTTGATAGAGTAAGTAAACTGCGTAGTGCGCGGTTAGCGAATACACGATTTGCAAACTTCCTGAAGAGAAAACGAGCGAAGGTTTGATTAACGATATGATTACGATATTGATAATAATTTTAAAGCTTATCGAGTTTTGCAAATTAGATAGATTTCTTTTTTCAAAAAGCTTCTATCTAAACTATCTAAAATTTTTATAATGAATTATCACTCCATAGAGTGAACTCTCACTCTTAAATCCTTTTTCAAGACTGACTCAATTGTCACTCTTTAGAGTGAGATTTCATTTTAAAGAATTTAGAGAGTGTGTAATACTATTAATTAATCTCTCTGTACATACGTGTATACGTGAAAGTTTCACGAATTGAACTAACCGGATAATGAGTGTCCGCAAGTCTGCAAAATGTCGCGCGCTTGCAAATTTGTTTTGGAAAAGAACGACGCAAATCGCGCAAAGCAACGCTTGTAACCGTCTGGCAAATGGATTTATTTAACGTATTGATGTAACAACATCGCGGCCACTGACTGGTAGCTCGCAAAATGTCTTTTCTCACGGTATTTTCTTGTGCAGAGTACGTGCTTATGGTCCCGGTATAGAACCAACCGGTTCAATCGTTGGTGCTCCTGCCAATTTCACTGTGGAAACCTTCTCCGCCGGTAAGGGTAACGTTGATGTTATCGTCGATGATCCAAAAGGGAATAAGTTACCGGTAAGGCCCTAAAAAAGCATTTAATCATATATTCAAATATATATTAAAAATATTATATTGGGAGTACAAATTAGTTCGATCCGTTTTTTTGTGCATTTATTTCAAAACAAAATGAATGAACAGATCAATTAAAGTATTGTCTATCTGCCTACTTTTTCTCATCTCTCAGGCAATTTTCGAATTCCATTTCGAAAAAATGACTCGTCTTTGGAGGCGATCCAATTTTCGATTTCTGCGAAAGAAGTGAACCGGTGATTTGCTGCATCCTTCGGAACAACTATTAATCAGAAAGAGCAATATCCGGAGAATACGGCGGGTGTGGTAAAACATTCCATTTGAGCGTTTCCAAATATTTTTTTACGACTTTAGCGACATGAGACCGAGCGTCATGAAGAAGAATAACTTTATTATGTCTTTGCTCGTATTCCAGCCGTTTTTCTCGCAATGCATGGCTCAAACGAATCAATTGTAGCCGATACCGATCGCCCGTAATAGAATCGCCAGGTTTCAGCAGCTCATAGTAAACAAGACCCTTGTGATCCCACCAGATACAGAGAATGATCTTCGAATTATGAATGTTCGACTATAGTGTTGATGTTGAGGTCGATGGCAACGATTGACTGGGCTTAGCATAGTATTTTTTCTTGAGGTTGTAGAATATCCACTTCTCATCTCCAGTCACAATCCGATGCAAAAAACCTTTTCTCTGTTGTCTTTGAATCAGCTGTTTGCAAGTGAAAAATCGCCTTTCAACATCTCTCGATTTCAGTTCATAAAACACCCAATTTCCTTGTTTTTGAATCACTCCCATGGAATGAGTCCCATGGAATCAGTCGTACAGAAATGGCTTGTTGAATTATCCCCAATGATTCTGCAAGTTCCTCTTGCGTTTGACTCTGATCTTCTTCGAGTAATGCCTCTAATTCTTTGTTTTTGAATTTTTTTGGCTGTCCAGAGCGAGGCTTGTCTTCAATGTTGAAATCTCCATCCTTGAAACGTCGAAACCATTCCCTATATGATTTATCAGTTGGAGTAGTGTCATCATAAACTTCGACAAGCATTCGATGGGCTTTAGCCGCACTTTTCTTCCAATTAAAACAGAAAACCTCCCGCAAATGTTGCTTGGTTAACACAAAATTCGATCTTTCAAACACAATAAAAATCAAGGTTTTTTTATGAAACTCAAACGATATACTGAAACTGAATATTATTAGCAGATGTTTAACCTCTTTGAAACTGCCAAAATCAGTTGTCACTATGACCCATTCACAACAGCTGGAGCTATCTTTAGGGAAACGGACCGAACTAATTTATTAATTTAATTACTCCCAATATTTTGATATCTTAAAAGATTGGTTTGAATTAAGTAAATTATTTCCAAAGAAAGATTTAGAATAGTTTTTTATATTCTAAATATTTCCAAAGATTGAGAATAATTTTTTTTTACAATTCTTTCATGAGTCCGAAATGAGAATTTTTTTCAGTAAATATCAATTGACAATACATATAATATATTACATCGATATATATATATATATATATATATATTAATTTACTACTGTTATATGCAACATTTATCTAACATCTATTACATATTACAATTATATTAGTAAATTGGAAATTATAATATTCATATAATGTTACTATTAGTATTTACCGAGAAGTAATTAAGCTTATTATCGGATTATGAAAGGATTATAAAATTATATTTGTAGTATATTTTGAAAATTACTAATTTGATTTATTTCAGTTAGAAATATTAATAATATTTTTTTAATTTATTTGATTATCAAGACAAAAATCGAAGATGGCAAAAAATTATTGTTAAGAACAAAGATAATTTTTTATTTTATTAGAAATCAAACTTACAAATTTTTTTTTTTAATATTAAGTAGATATACATAATCTCAACAGAATCTATTGAGCACATTGTCGGAAGTCGGCAAATGTTTATCGCAATCATGATAATTACGCCACAGGACGTGGACACATGTGATGTAATGACTATTTATGTGCCGTGTGACTATTACGCATTATCTGAATGTACGAGTTATACTACAAGTATAATTCATACATTCAGATAATCTTCAACTTCAATATACTATACAAGTTGAACGAACGCCATTTTTACTTCTCACATTATATTTTAATGATGATGACTCGATTTCGTTTTCAAGGTCGATATCAGATTCAACAAGGATAGAAACCTGACATACTCCGTGTCATATACTCCAAAAATGGAAGGTCCGCACAAAGTGAAGGTACTCTTCGCTGGCAGAGAGATTCCGAAGAGTCCATACACTGTTAATGTCGAAGGACACGCTGGTGATCCAAGCAAAGTCACGGCAAGCGGACCGGGTCTGCAACCGGAAGGAGTCGTCGTGAATAGACCTACTTTCTTCGATATTTTTACAAAGGACGCCGGTCGCGGTGTGCCTGAAGTTATCATCTTAGATCCGCAGGTAAAAAATGATGTCTTTTACATCGAAAGTCCCTGTGAACATTCTGCCAGTTAAACGTTTAACATAGCATTCTTTAGAGAAGATTTATATTCTGTAGAGCTTGTTACTATTCTTATTATACATAATTAAATTATATTATTACAATGAATCTTACTATTTTATTATATATCAAATATTTTTATATATGATTTTATTACAGGGTAATAAAACTACATCAGTAAAGCTGCGTCAGACCTCGCCAGATGTCTGGAGATGCGAGTACGTATCGCCAGTGACGGGTCTACATTCTGTCAACATATTCTTTGCCGGCAAACCCATACCTAGAAGTCCCATTGGTGTAAACATTGCACCAGTTTCCGATGCGAAGAAATGTAGAGCGTACGGACGAGGGTTGTTGCCTACTGGCGTCCGCGTCCAGGACATCGCCGACTTCATTGTCCTCACTAAGGATGCTGGTGAGGGTGTACCGGACATTCGCGTAATCGGTCCGGGAGGCGTCAGTCAACCAGTGCAGTAAGTTCTTATTATTTTAGTTTGTAAAAACACTTTGTTACTTTTAAAATTTCATTTATGTCACATTTCTTGTTTTTATATTTTATTATTTTTATATAATTTTTTTATATGTTAATGAAAAAAATCAAACATAGATGAATAGAAAACGCTATATTCCATTAAAAGTTAATAAGACAAAACTCAACAATTGTCAAGAATTGTAAGAATTGTAAATGAAATTATAAAAATTTTATTTATTCAAATTTGTAAAACAAAAAAAATATAAAATAGAGTAAATATATTAGAATATCTTGTACGAGATATTTTGCTAAATTTAGTTATCGATTTAATCAATGAATTACTTTAGAATGTCCAAAACCGACGCTACGACTTACAAATGCCACTATACGCCGGTTAAGGAAGGCCGTCACGTAGTAATGATCACATATGGCGGTAGAGAGATTCCCAAGTCGCCCTTTGAGGTCAATGTAGGCCCTTATAAGGAGTCCAACATCAAGGCTTTTGGACCTGGTTTACACACTGGTGTCGTCGGTCATCCAGCGAAATTTACAGTAAACACAAACGGTGAGACTGGTGCCCTTGGTTTCTCCATCGAAGGTCCATCCAAAGCGAAGATAGAATGCAACGATAATGGCGATGGAACCGCCGATGTTTCTTACCTCCCCACCGCGCCAGGCCAATACGCGGTCCATATCCTCTGCGATAACGAGGACATCCCTAAATCGCCTTATATCGCGACTATTTCGCCGAAGACCGATTTTGATCCAGAGAAGGTAAATTCGAGTCTTCATTTCACTATTAACATTTCTTTGTATATAATTTTTTTTTATATAATTTTTTTAATATAAATTTTAATTATATATTTAATATTGTGTATATAGTATTATATATGTATATGTAATAAATTTTACAGGTTTTCACATGCAATAATTTTAATATACTAACTAAATAAACAAATGATAACAAATGATTGCTTTTTTATTGACTTGGACAAGAAAGATATCGAATATATATGCTTTGTATATAGGTTGAAGTTTATGGACCAGGAATTCAGCCAGAAGGTGTTGCCAAAGACGAACCTACGAATTTTACGATTGATGCGAGAGAAGCTGGTCAGGCGGCTCTGGAAGTTGCTATTCAGGATGCTCTTGGAAAAGAAGTTCCTCTTAGATTAGGCGACAACCGGAACGGCACTGTTCAAGCGTATTACACACCTATATCTAGCTCTCCGCATGTTGTGATGGTACAATTCTAGAATATTGATTTCTAAAATCTTGAACCGAACTTTTACTGCTTATATGTTTGTGATGATTTTTTAAAACATGCTGTTTTTGAATAGCCAGAAAAGACTAAAGTAGGGTGAATTTTTTAAGCAGAATAAAATCTCAGTTTTAAAGTCAAATTAAAATAAATACACAAAATATTGTATAAAATGTTAAGATCAACTACGAGCTTATGAAGTTTTCGCAAACCTTGTAACTTAAAAAAAAATATTTGAGAAATCTCAAAAATATGCTCAATAAAATACTCAATAAAAGCGTGACTTATGAAGTTTCAGTGTAATTTGATTTCTTAAATAGTATTATGCAAGATGCTTTGTGTTTAGCAAATTACTATTTATAAGGTACAAATATAGATACTTTAAAAGAAATATATTAAGATACAGGTATTAGAAAAATAAAATGTCTAAGTATAGGTATTTTATCTAAAGTGTACTTGTACTTAGGTACAAATACTTTTATTTATTAATATAAAGCTTCAGAATAAATAGGCATTTATGATTTCATGTATCCGCACATAATATTTATGTATTATATATGCATTTTATATGTATATACGTAAAAAATTTTATGCAAGTAAGTTTAACATGTCCGCGCGTTGGATGTGCATTTAGTAAAAAGTATTATCTAAAAAGTAATTAAATTATGCGTAAATGTAAGTACCGGTACACAAAAATTGTATCTATTTATAGGTATAGAAAAAATAAGTATCTCTACTGCATAACATTGTTCTTAAAGATATCTTTTTCTTTAGGTGAATTATGGCGGAGTGGCCACGAAGAAATCTCCATACAGAGTTAAAATAGCTTCGCCCTTGAATCCTGCTATGGTCTCCGCCTTTGGCCCCGGTCTTGAGAAAGGTGTAAAATCTAATGTTCCCACACATTTCAACGTCGACTGTCGTGAGGCTGGCCCCGGTAAATTGGACATTAAAATGGTGAATCCTGAAGGCCGAGAACTTCCAATTTCGTTAACGGATAATGAGGATGGCACATACGTCGTGGACTACATGCCCCCACAGCCAGGAAACTATACGGTGAATCTCAATTATGGCGGATTGAAGGTACCTCAATGCCCCATTAAGGTCAACGTTCAGCCTCATGTGGATGTGTCTAAGGTTAAAGTGGATGGTCTGGCACCAAGTGAGTACAATTACTGAAAATTTTTTAAGTGTTGCTTAATATTTCGAATACTGTATCGGTTTATTTAAAATCAGATTTAATTAAATGTGTTACTAATCACATATATATGCTCAAACCAAGATATTATATGCAACATTTTGTCCCATGAAAGTGGGACAATAGTTGAATACTCTTAAATGTAATATTGCATCGTTTAAAATGATAATAAACTTGATAGCGTGTTTTGTAGCCTTTTATTATTATTATTCTTTTTATTTTTATAATACATATTAAGTAATACATATTAAGTAAAATATAATATTATTTTATTTTTTTAATTACTACAATATGTTGGATTTATAAATTAACTTAATTGATAATGTAATACGAGTATATGCATAGTATATTATCTAAATTCTTTGAAGTGAATGTCATTCCAAAAAAATGAAATCTCCAAAGAAGTGAAAATTCAGTTATTCTTTTTCGAGAATGGTAGAATTTTCATTCTTTTGGAGTGAGAATTCATCCTAAGGAATTTAGAGGAATTTATTTTTTATTATTTAAATAGACTATTAACAAGAAATAACCAAAGACATTTATCGTTATTTATCATTATATATTGCGTTATATATCTGGTTTGAGTGTATAATAAATAATTTTTTCATAGTAAAAATTTTATGTTTATTATTTTATATATTAAATTTTAATTTAGTAATTTGTAAGCGCGGTTAGAGAAGGAATAATAAGAGTGCAATTTTATGATTAAAATAAAATCTTGCACTTAGGTAGGTATATCAGCAATGCATTAGTTCGAAAATGAATCGTGCCAAAATCGTGCTCCTTCCAGCGGTCATTGAGAAGATAATTCTCGTCTCATAGCATATGGCTGATATTCTTTTTGGGAACATTTCCCGGGGCGTTATCTAGCCTAGATTTTCGAAATATATTTTACCAAGGTCTCTCCTCGGATGTTTTGCTGGAGTGCGAACCAGTGCGATGTTTTATTTATAACGGCGCTCGCGAATTCCCCACAGTTGACACGCACACAATTTCGCGTTTTGTCTAAAAATATTGCACTTCGATGCTCCACGCGTTACTCCTTCGATTGACTTTACCTGGAAGGAAGGCAGCTCCTAACATTGAATGTGTCACGATAAAATTCAAAGCAATGTGTCCAAGAAAAATTAATACATTTCTATAATAATAAATAATTAATAATTAATTAGAATCACAAGGCTACATATGCAAAGAATCATATGCTCTCTAAGTTCTCTAGAGTGGAATTTTACTCTAAAGAATGAATTGACCAGTCATGAAAAAGAGTGGCTTAATTTTCAATCTTTAAGGATGAGATTTTACTCTCTAGAATGACAGTTCATTCTAAAAGTTTTAGAAAGTAAATAAATCAAAATAAGAGAGAAAAAGAGAGAGAGAGAGAGAGAGAGAGAGAGAGAGAGAGAGAGAGAGAGAAGAGAGAGAGAGAAAGAGAGAGAGAGAAGTGCCACTTACAGTCAAAGTCGGAAGTTGGAATAATACACGTACATATGTATTTAAATAAATTTTATCATAGTGTCGATTATTTTTCGGATTTGCAACATAATCATATTGACATAATAATAAAGAATAAATAATGTAAAGAACAAATAATTATTTCTGCACGCTGGATATTTATTGTAACTGAATGCACTTTTAACTAAGACACGTTATCAGTTTCGTAACCGCGAGAGATTCTTTTATTTGGAATACGCTCTGCCTAATTTACACGCGCATTGTGGGCTTATGTATGTAACAAGTGGCTTTCTCTCACAACTTGATGCATATCCAGTATTTGAAATCTAACGTTATGATAGGCTTTGCGCAATGAATGTCCGGCCGTCACTTGCTGGTGAATGTTGATCGTAAAGTATAATTAATCGTCCAAATCTCTCGATCATGCTTGCATGTTTAGTTCATCCTCTAAATTTTTTGGAGCAGAATACACTTTGAAGAGTGAATCACTCAACAAGTTTTAAAGAGCATTATTTAATTTTTCTTCAATCATCTCTTCGACGAGAATCAATGATAATTTCACCAGCAAGTCGGCGCGACGTCCATTCGTTGCTCACGGGCAGTCGTCCCGTCGCGTAAGCACAAGCGAAAATGCATCGCGGCTCACCACGAGAACCCGCAAACGTCCTCGCAGCGGCCCCGGTGAACAGCCTGCAGCAATTCCGCGTGATAACGCAGGAGGCGGGCAGGGCGGCGGACTTCCAGGTGGCGATCACGACTCCGTCCGGCAATCGGGTCAAGGCGCACGTGGTGCCGACTCACGAGGGCTACCTGGTTAACTTTACTCCTACCGAGCTAGGCGAGTATCTGCTGGGAATCAGCTTCGGCGGCGAGCCAATCTCGAATCAGCCGTATCGGCTGACCTGTGTTCATGGCTCTGATCCGAGCAAGGTGCGCGCTTCGGGACCTGGTCTCTCTCACGGTGTGGTGAACAAGCCGGCCGAGTTCGTGATCGACACGCGTGGAGCTGGCCAAGGTGGTCTCGGTGTGACCGTCGAGGGTCCTTGCGAAGCCGCGATAAATTGCAGGGACAACGGCGATGGCACCTGCTCCGTCGCTTACCTACCCACTGAGACCGGTGACTACGGTATCAACATCACTTTCAACGAACAACACGTGCCGGGCTCCCCTTTCCAGGCCATTGTCGTTCCGGATGCGGACCTATCCAAAATCAGAGTCAGCGGGAACGGCATCCAGCCACACGGTACCGTTAAGGACGTCAGCACGGAAATCGTTTTGTGATTGGAAATTGAGAGAGTGCTGTGACCTGCTCGTCTCTAATTTGCGTGATGAGTTTTGTAACGCGTCTCGGGATTTTGTAGGAATAGCTTTAAAGGATTGTTTTTCGATCGTCGATATTTTGTCGAGATTGATTTTTAAGGAACATGCACACATTAGATATTCGTGTATATATGAAATGAATTTTTTAAGTTGCACAAATGTTGTGATTATTTGATCTTGAGAAAAACTCATTGCGACTATGATGAGGAAAATATTTTTATCGATAGAAAAAGATTCGATAGAAAATCCCGATAATTATTCTGAGACGCGTTGATGTTGCGATGCATGTGTGTCATGATTGCACTTTTATCGTTAGTTATCATGACATTCCCTGCTTTGGATTTTTTGATCGTAATCATATTTTAACATACATACTTGTTGTAAGACACTTGAATGAGCTTGAAGAATACTAGAGGGCATGTTTGTAAAAAGTATGTATGAAACAATAATTTAAATTTATTTCTTTCTACGAGCATGGCCTCATTTTTAGTTTAAAATCCAGTATGCCACAAATAATAATCTTATATATTATTGTGATTTGTTCTGTGTTAAATTTAGAGACTGCAATTACGTTTTGCAATATGCGCTTATGCATTGTCATTTTAATAAATAATTTATTAAATTAGATACTACATATTGTTTAAAACAAATAGATGTTTAATTAAATCACAAACGATCAGGAACATAATATTGTAGAAATATATTTAAAAATTATACACCTATTATAAATTTATTACGAGGTATTAGTAATATAAATAATAAAAGTATGTTTGATAAATTTAATATTAAAATTTATTAAAGATATGTACAATTTTATATTACTATTTTATGTTAAATTTCAATCTGTTAAGAAATTATGCTAAATTAAAAATACAAGACTATAAATATATCTTCGCTATTATAAAATTTAATTTTGAAGAAATCTACAGTTCCTATATTAAAAGAACAGTTTTTCTGAAGTATCTAAAAATTTAATCAGATACAGGTCTAAAAATAATTTTATACATTGAATCATCAAAATAATTATATAAAACACTCAAGTTTGTTGGAATGTCAAAATTTTTTGTAGCATTGCTCATCATTCTTAAACACTCTACACTATTATTTCGATATCCAACAAAGTTATTTTCAGATTTTATATCTAGCTAAATTTTTAAATACTTTAGTACTTTCTGTGTATTACAAAAATACTTCATTATCAAATATAAATCTCGAATTTTTAACGCATGAAAATATATAATTTAAGATATATATAATTTTTTAGAATGACAAAGTTTAATTTAAAAATATTACTATTTCATATATGTATGTGTATAGATGCATTTGTCAAAAAAAAAAGAAAAAAAGCATTCGAGTTTTCACTTAATCATATCGTGTTATCGCGTTTTGCAGGTTTATTCGTGAACAAGCAAACATCATTCACAATAGACACGAGAGACATCACCAAGTCAAAGACTGATGACGGTAAGGTGTCCTGTATCATAAATAATCCCAGTGGCGGTAAAACCGAGAAGCTCATCATCCCCCAGGGTGATGGCACCTACTGCGTCAGTTACACGCCTTTCGAGGAGGGTTGCTACACCATCGACATTCTCTATGACAACGTGCCCATCCCGGGTTCACCATTCTCCGTCAACGTACAACGCGCCTCCGATCCCAGTAAGTGCCGTGCATATGGTCCTGGTTTGGAGCAAGGCATCACGGACAAAACAAACTATTTTACGGTGGAGACTAAAGGTTTGTAAGCCAATAATTTGATCAAATTCTTAAAATACTGTAATTTTATACTACAAATTGTATAATTTAGAACATAATAATTATTATAATAATAATTATCATATAGAAGGGGGAAATATTTTTATGTAGCGAATATTTTTATGTAGAAAGAAATAGCATGTATGCGATCTTCTTTCAGGAGCTGGTAATGGTGGTTTGGGTGTGTCGATTACGGGTGACGGAGAGGTCAGAGCGGAAGCCAGAGAAAAATGGGATGGTTCCTGCGATGTCGAATACGTTGCCAGAGAACCTGGTGATTACGAAATCGACATTAAATTTGCTGAACAGAGCATACCCGGTTCGCCATTCAAGATCAAAGTTATATCGCCGAAAAAGAATGTGATCGCTTACGGACCCGGTCTGCACATGGTACGTGAGGGTGTGCCCGCCAAATTCACGGTAGATGCATCAAAATGCGACAAACAGGCACCGGTGAAAGTACGCATGTCACCTAACTTGGGACAGGAGCCTCAAATCAAGAGCAAAGGTGACGGTCTGTACGAAGTGACGTATCAGCCACCGCCTGCTGGAAGTAATGTGCGACTTGATGTTACTTTTGATGATGACAATATCAACGGCAGTCCGTTCGATGTGAAAGTTCTGCCCTTCGTAGAGCCAAACAAGGTAACTTTGTCGGGTCCCGGGGTGGCACCCTTTTGCACTGCCTCCTTCCCGATTGACTTCATCGTGGACACTTCTAATGCTGGTTACGGCGATCTTGAAGTGCAAGTTGTGGTAAGTATAGGGTCTCGCAAAGAGTTTTGTTATCACGCTTGACTCTCATTGCCAATTTTTATTTCTTTCTATTCCTATTTTGTATCAAGCGTTTAATATTTTATATTTATATATTTGATTTCGAATGAGAAAACAAAAATTTATATGTTTTTTTTAATAGCCTTAAACTTATTAATATTATTAAAAATAATTCATTTTTTTTCAGGTAAATATATAAAAGGTTCTCGCAAATATTGCTTCGTATCAAAACTATCAAGAATAAAACACAATTAAATTACAAATTATAAAACTAAATGAATTTTTTAAAATAATTTTGGAAACCTACAATAGATCATGGATGCTGATGAAATTATTATAAGAAAGCAGTTATCCGACATCTTGAATTTGTTAAATATCTCATTGACAAAAACATTGGACGTTGAATAATATTCTAAATGAAGTAATAATCATCCTTTTAGAATTCAATTACTTTTACAAAAATTTTCAGTTATTTTTAATTATAACAAAATCTTCAAAATATAATAATTATATATATTTTTTTATTCGCGCACAATATCAATGATACAACAAAAAAAATATTCGAATTTATTTTATAAAATATTGATATTATTGTACACTTATGAAAATATATTGTATGTATTAACTTGGCAATTAAAATTGATTTGACCTTTATATCTGGACATATTTGAATTTTTTAATTATTATAATTATTAATAGGTATTTAAAATTATATAATTACATGATCCAACACAAAAATTAGATGTTCATTAATTTGCATTAATATATGTACAAAACAAGAAAATGTATAAAGATTATACAAGACTAAGCTATTCTTTTCAAATTGTAATAAAATGTGTGATGGAAAAACACATAAATCAAGATATATGAAATACTAGATACGTTTAAGAGTTAGCAAAACATCAACCTGCTCGCCAAGCGATTGAATATAATTGGGTCTTTTTTTATAGATTCAATCAATTACATTCAACTGCTCAATAAACAGTTTAGTTTCTTTGTCTGGTTTAAATGTATTGTGTAGAAAGTTTTTAATATCGCCAATAAGTTGACCTATTATATTTTCGTACCTTGATAAATTGTCCAAATTGTCCCTATACTAGTTACATATATGTATGTACACACCAATCAAAACTGTTTTTGCCAACCATCATAACAATCAATCATATTTATTATTATATTCAATTTGAACGCAAATATAATCAGTGTCGTGGCTATAACGATCGTAACGAGCAATATAGATAGTTCTAAAAACAATTTAATTTGATTACAGTTACAATTTAATTTGATTATTCTTATAAGAAAGATTTATATTAATCTACATACTAAGTGACTCGGGAATAATTAAAGAAGATGTATGACCAATCGTTCTTATCGCAATTAATGCCTTTCTGAATTCTTCTTTCAGGGACCAGATCAAGTGCCGCGTAAGGTAGTAGTGCAGGATCTCGGCGACGGAAAATATAAGGCAACTTATCTGCCGGACGACTGCGGTCGCTACAAGGTCAACGTGAAATACGGTGGTAAGGAAGTGCCGAACAGCCCGGTGACCGTGCAAAGCACATCTATCGGCTCAGCGAACAATTGTAAAATTAAAGAGGGTATTCAGCACACTTTGGCTCAGGGCGAAGAATATTGCATCACTGTGGACACTGAAAATGCAGGCCGCGGTGCAGTGACCTGCCGTATCCGCTCCACTACTGGAAGGTGAGCATCTGCTTGATTCGTTCCGATTTAAATTTGACTATTTCGGAGAAGATGAATCAGAGAGAGGAGACATTGCGAGAACCTTTAAAATTTACTCTCGCAGTTACCAAAACGTTCTCATATTCGTTCTTCTTTTAAAATCTGAGATTTATTTTGTCATGTATATATAAAATCACAAATATTTTTTAATTTTTTTGTCATTTATATAATTAGAATATGTTTAAGAAATATTGTTTTTTCAAAAATATCAAATATTGGAAAAAATGTATAAGAAAGAAATTATGGATATTATATGTATTAATTAATCAGAAATATTTTATTTTTAACTTAACTTTATTTCGTCTATGCAACTTTAATATTTTTTTTATTATGTTTTTTTATTATGTATGTAATTAAATAAAAGCAAAAGCTTTTATTCATTTATTTTTATAAGAAATATTAACTGTTAGACAAATTTTAATCCTTTCATGCTTTCTATTTATTAAATTCCTCGCAAAATCTTTTTATTGTATTTCTCAATAATAATATTCTTTGCGCGTTATAACTTTTATACCTAACTACGAATAATCTTGAAATATGTGTATACATGAAGGCGGATTATATTTTTACACTTTCTTCGCATTTATATCTTTCGATCTTCACCAAGCTTCCAAACAAAAATTTTATCTTATTTTAAATTTAAATACGTCGCGCCATCGCGACTTACTTATTTTGAATTTATAGACGAACTTGAAAAAGATCTCTTACTGTATTATATCTTTTTCGATTTCTCAATGTATAAATATTGAAGAATTAATTATAATAAATTATTATTTCATTCTTCTGTAATATTATATTATATGTTTCTTATACAAAATTATATTATCACATTTTATATTCCTTTTATAATTATTTAATTTATATTTTATAAATTTTAATTATCATAATAAATTATTTTTCTAAATAAATAATGCATATGCACTTCTTGATATATGTATTATTTGCAATTAAATGATAAGTATTGCTATAAATATAAATTAACGAATAAATTATCAAACTAAATAAATTAAAAAAACAAATAATAAACAATGAAGACATATTACATTTTGCTGACATTTTGCTTACAATCGTATATTGGGATTAGATCTGGAGTGTAACGGCATGACTAATCGGCCGTATATCGTGAAACAAATCCAGTAGGATTCAGGATCGTGGCAAGTTGCCATGGTGAACGTCATGTACGAAGTGATAATAAGTGGATCGTCGTGAATCTTCGGCCAGTTGCACGTAGTGACTATGCCGACATTACCGACTACCATATCTAATATTGAAATCAAACGTCGGTTTGAAAGCGAAATATACTTTTAATAAAACTTAGTGTCGACAGCAGATGAGTCAAGAAGAATGATTATTTAGGAAACAGATTTCATAACATTATATATAGATATATATATATTTATATTTT
>NW_012130118.1:285059-288458 GCF_000143395.1 Atta cephalotes | reverse complement strand
AAATATTTATTTAATATGTAACTATTTAATATGTAACTATTTAAAGAAATGTGTATTAAGATTGATTTAATGAATTTTTTTTTTCAATGTAGTTATATCATACTCATGCATTTGTAATTAGATTAGCGCTAGATTAATAAATTATATAACGTTGCACATATTTTTCTAATTGTCACAACTGATGCCAGACTATAGATCACTTTACATACTCTCTTTAATCACATTGGCGAATTTCTTAGTAAAACTTTGTTTCAGACATTTGTTCATTTATTTGTTTTATGGTGACAGTTGAGTTGGATTTGAATTAAATTTAACTTCACAGTATTATTTGACACATAACTATTAAAAAAAAAAATTTTCTAACATACTGAAAAAGTATTGCAAGCTATTACTCAAATATATTATATTCTTTGTACTACATTTATATGAATTTATATAAATATTAGAAAAAATATTTAAGAAATTAACAAAATTTAAGATATGATTTTGATTACATTACTACGACACACAAAATGATAAATCCGATACATCAGAAAAATAATTATATCACTACTTAAGTTTTTTAAATTTTTTGTAATCAAGAAAGTTTGCTTGTTACAATGTAGAGATTATAACGTAACGTTATAATGTTATGCATCTTCACGATTATCCTTCGTGAATGTTTTCAGGATATTTTCTAAAGAACACGTTTTCTATCCTACATATCGCGTGCTTTTATGCATAATCGGACGCATGCCCTCCAAAAGATTGTCAACAATTCTAATCAATTCGACTATAAATGCATTCTGAATACTGACAGTGGTATACAGCTGCTATCTCATAATTCATCTGTGATATTCCGTGTTGTTCGAGTTGGCAATGTCTTCTGTCGAAAAGACACTTTAAAACGGGCCAAATTCTTTATCCCAAGTATACAAAGTGACAAGATGTCATATTATATATGTCTGGTATTTCCTATAATAAACACAATTTTACAATTATATTTTATACGACTGTGTCATAACAGTTAATAATAATTTACAGTTTAACGCAGTACGTGAAAATATCATATAAATGTAATTTATTATCCGATTTTATTTTGTACATTCTACGAATTGATTTTTATGAAAAATAAAATTTTTTTTATGAAGAGGAAAAGTATTCAGATGAATTATGCGATCTAGATGTCACAAGAACATTTCTCAGTAGAACTTTAAAATATTTTTTTATATTATTCCGTCATTAATCCACATTTTTCATTGCTATAGATACATGGATGTAGAATTTAAATTTAGTTTTCATTACGAAAAAGAGTTTTTAAAGAAATGGGCTTTTCTCAAATTTCTTACTTTAGATTAAAAATCTAGACAATTGAGAATGGAATCGCGTGAAAACATTTAATATTTACATTACTTATTGAATGAAGTTGCAGTGGCGAAAATATGCGGCATGCACGAATATTTCTTGAATGGATCTCCGTTCTATATTTTAATCTGTGAATAATACATCTCGGTTTGTGATTTCAGTGAAGTCGTTGACATTGACATAGAAGACAACGGCGATGGCACAGTCAACATTTACTATACTGTTGCTGATGCGGGAGACTACACCCTTAGCATTAAATTTGGCGGTCAACCGGTGCCTGATGGATTCTATACCTTCACAGTGAGCAATTACAATATTTTATAATCTATCTCGCGAAATCATTATCCTTTTACATTTGTTTGTACAAAATTAATATAAGAAACTAATGATGTTGAAGTTTACGTAAAATTCTTTATTCAGCAATGTACATTTTATGATCAATAATAAAAATTAATTAAAAATTAAAATTTCTATAATTAAAATAATTTTTTTTTGAAACTTTCTTGAAAATTGTTTGAAAGTTTTTAAAAAGATTTATAAGAATATAAAGATTTTTATATATCTTTGTTTCTTTTTAAATTAAATTAATTGCTATTTTAAATTGTATATTAAAGAAATTCTTGAATTTCCTCCATGTATATTTATAATGTAAAGTATTTCGGCAAATATGTCAGGTCCATTCAGTAAAATATAAAATAATTACAAGGAGTTAAACTGTAAAACGCTAATAAAATTACCGCATTTTAATATATATTTAGTGTTTCCAAAATTCTTTTTATGAAACAATGTATGATGAATACGGATTTGGAAATCAATTTTTAAATTTATGTTCAAAAATATACTAACTTTTTGTAATCAATTAACAATTTTTAACACGAGAACTAAGAACGGAACGACGGATGCATCTTATAACTTCGTTTTTAAATATTTTCTCTTGTAAATCGGTTCCCTTTGAAAAGACAAAGGATGATGATACGTGAAGATTCCTCATAATCGTCTTCTCGATGTCAATTCGGATGCTCGGTGCTCTCGTCGACGATGAGCCCCGGGTGGGTGGGGCGCGAGGTGTATCTAACTATAGAGGCAACACGTACTGCAGGATATTGTCGCGTAGTCTCCAGTGAAACAGTCCACTGCGAAGACTCATCGAGACCGCATCCGCCGGCTCGTTATCGCACAAATCCTCGCCCATCATCACATGGACCGCCCATCATCATACGTCGCGCTGTAACACGAATTCCGTTCCAAGTAACACACACATGCATACATCTTTATCTCTCGCTATATCTTCTCTATCTTTGCACATCCCTTCCCACTTTACAGATCAACTGTGTGTATGTGTATGCATGTGCATCTGTGCGCACGCGTGTGAGTGCTGCCGTCATCAAGTGGTCCAGAGTGCCTCCGATCGTAAATACTGGAACGCCATTAACCTGCTAAAAGTGGAGAGTCACTTTTATTAATCCACATGATGTTTAACCAAAAACTATCTAATCTAATTCCGTAAACATCGAAAACTTTTCCTTTCGAAATATGAACATTTCGTAATTTAAAATGAGTTAAATAATAATCCCATACAACGAGCACATTTTATCCCAGAGATCTTCATGCGAACGTTCTTAAGATGTTGGAATGATTTCAGGATATTTTTCAGAACGTTTCTTGAAGATCTGTACTACATAGGAATATGATCAGAAATATATCGTTTCACATTTTTTGATCATTCATCTTTTAATCATTCTTTTTTATTTATGTTTTAGAATAAATTTAGAATAAATAAACGTAATTAAACATTATTTTTTTAATCTTTTCACTTATTACATATTTTTATCATGTATTAATACAAATAGATATATACGGTCGGACATTGTTTGCCTGTTTATTCAAATCGGATGATTTTTTTACTGATTATCAGTAGGAAAAAACACACACATATAATATATATAAAATATATGATATCAGATATCTTTCTTTAAGTAAAGTTTAAAGTTAAAAGTTGAGTAAAGATTGTTGAAAAAAATTTTTTTTTATATTTTACTTTCTCTTATATTTTAG
>NW_012130118.1:275985-284418 GCF_000143395.1 Atta cephalotes | reverse complement strand
AAATATATGATATCAGATATCTTTCTTTAAGTAAAGTTTAAAGTTAAAAGTTGAGTAAAGATTGTTGAAAAAAATTTTTTTTATATTTTACTTTCTCTTATATTTTAGAAAATTTATTGTTTTCATCTTCATCTTTATCAAATTTGACTTGTTATTCATTGTCATTAGTTTGCTTTGCTTTGAAATCTAATTATCTCGACGCGAAGAGAAACGCGATGAGATTGGAACATGATCCATGCCGGTGATATAAATGCTTGCATATTCATGCGATCGTTTTGTGACACCTGCCCAATTAACTCACTAAACGTCAATGCTTAAGAAGTGTCAATTGTTTCAAGATGTATGTGATTTTTGTTTCTTGTTTCATGTGGATTAAAGTGCTATTTTCAATTTTATCTTTGTTGTAAATATAGTCAATCACATTCTATTTCCAACAGTCAATAGAATAGTTTGAGAAATAACAAATTATTTCTTAAAAATTTTACTAAACTTTTATTATTTGATATACAGTTTCAATAATATCTTTACGCTTTCTAAATCATTTATTTATTTTTTCGCATCTTTTTATTATATACGCATCTGGAAATAAAAATATTTTAATAAATATTTTAAAATTAGAAAATAAATTTTGTACTTTACAATTCACGATTGATGGAAATAGTTTAAGACAACACATTTAAGACAAAATTATTACATCAAGAGAAATTTGATTTGCACAGTAAAGTGACAGGTCGCTTCACGCATCATAATTCTTCGCGACTGTCGCGCATAAATAATATTCAGAAATGTGCAACGTGTTTAGCAATCGATCTATTGTCTAATAAGATGACATCTAGTAAGATGTCTATATTTTTGGAATCATATTCTCCATATTAAAGTTACGATCCATTTTGAAATCCAATACGTATCTCGATGCCGTCTATCCTCCACTGAGAGCTCCTAGACTATTTCGAGTGCGAGTCAAGCTTCCCCAAATTTATAAGCAGAAACGGAGTGGGTGGCCAAGGGAGACGGGGGAGTGAATTAATACTGTGAGTTAAATTAAACCCCGTGCCACGATTTACAACGGTGACTTTGTGCGACACATTCCTGTTGACGGCTGGCGCCGACGTTTGCTATTATTTGTCGTTTTGCAGGATCGGTATTAAGCCGAGTTCTGAAATAATTATCGTAAAAATTTTCGCATTTTTAAATCATTTATAAATGAAAATCGGTACTTTATTTTTCATATCTTTTTGTATAATATAATTAATTTTGTCAAAAAATACAATAATAAAAAATTCTCTCTTATATATAATATGTCACGATTTAAAAAATGATGCACATCCAAGCGAAAGCTGCATAAATAATTGCAGACGCTTTAGTAGGGTATTAAGAAAAACGTGAATCTCTTACTTTATTGTCAGTTTAATATAGCTGAACTAGTCGTAAACAAAAACATGACATTGTATTTGAGATTTATCCAAATTTACTGTTGTTCTGGGTACATATTACGATAGCGGATCTGATATTGCGCAACTTTATATGATGTGTATAAAATATTGCAGGCTGTGTTATCAATTTTGATGATTTTATATATTGTTATTTAATAGTAAACATTTAATTAAAGTATATTTAAAATATTGACATTTTATTTGACTATATATTTCGATTATATGGAATTGTATGATTCAATTATACTATTTACTATTCTATATAACATTGAATCGTAAATTTCTGATTTTGAAGAAATCTAGATACATATCACATAGATTATTAAAAAATCAATTTTAATTTTATAATGTCTTCAATGATCCACAAATTGATTTATAGATTTATAGACAGCGCAATGGCATCCACATTATGCTTTGTACTCTTTAATTCTTTTTTGTTATTTCTTTTGTAATGTGTACGAGTGGGGGCTGGGCATCTATTATAGTACATGCCATCAAATTCAGCATTGTGCCCGGAATTACTACTTGGATAGTAGAGAGGCGCGAGTTTCGTGTCGGCCACCGACGCAGCTGGGCGTTTCCTCGTAAATCGGTGAAGCCGATGCCTGATAGTTAGTAGTTAGGTACGCGAATTCGCAACCAATCAATCAAGCAATTCCTTATAAAGGGAGAGGAAAAGTCCTCGGAAGGCTTAGAGTATGGCGCTGGTTTTGTGTCGATCGCAATCGTTTGCGGACTGAGTGAGTGATACGAGTCATCGCGACAAACTATCAATTGAATAAGAAATGACACTGATTTGAGCGAAATAGTTGACTGAATAATAACGTCTCATTTTTTATAAATTATTTTAATTTTTTGCAATTTATCCAAATTAATAATAGTAATATACAGTAGTGATGCGCAACCTGCGACCCACGGGTCGCATACGGCTTACTTGTTTCGTGTGGCTTGCCAACTCATAGCCGAAAATATAAAATCATATTTTTTATTTTATGCAAATAAAATAAATGTTATATGGTCCGTAAGATTTTACTTATTTCTAAAAAATGCTCTTTGAAAATAATCCTTTAAAAAAGGATTGCGCATCATTTATAGTATTAAATAAATACTATACTATAATAACTTACAGTATTAAATAAATTAAAAAAATACTTTAACATATCTACTTTTGTAGAATTTAAAAAAAAAATCAAAAGAAGAAAATAACGAAACGTATATGTCGGTGTATAATATCTAATCCAAGATGGTTAAATAGTTTGATGTATACTAGAATACTAGAATCTTTGTTATAATACTAGAAATCTTATTATATGAAGTTATAATCTCCTATCTTTATGTATGTATAATTTATATAAAATCGTGTATAAATTATATTTTTAAACAAATTTCAAAAATAGATTATTTCTCTATTTCTTCTATTTCATTATTTGTATTTTCTCTTGTAAGAATTAGGGAAAGGATATTTTATAATAATATTATTTTTATATCAACGTGTCGCATTTTGCACCATGAAAGCGACTATTTATGTATCATGTTCAGTATCTCCCCGAAAGCTAATTTTGGTTTCAGCTGCAATATTGCGTCTCGATGATCAACAGGCTTCGTATATATAATATTTCGTACCTCTTAATTGACAACGGCAGTTTATGGAATTCGATTGTTTTGAACAGGTTCTTGCATATTATAACTGAAAAGAATAAAATTTGTTTTTGTAAAATAATATATAATAAGATTTACAATTAATATATATAATATACGAGATATTAAACAGTTTTGATATAAACAATGTTACATTATTACATATCTTCAAGAACAATTTTTTTCTCTCAAATTTTCTCTTTTCTAATTTGATAAATTAAGTAATTGATATAGTTTTAAATTCATTACTTAATATAATATTGTTTTTTTGACAGTATACATGAGAAAATATATAATTTCCAATAACTGTTTTCTATTTATTAAAGCTATATAGATGTATTTAAACATTGCTTTATTTTATAATTAAATCCATGATTTAAATGTTATTGCAATAATATAATCCACTGAACTTAAATAACTTGCGATTTACAGCAGAACTAACTGCAGCGGAATCGCGATTGCTTTAATATGAATTCATTATAGATGCAGGCTTCCTGTGATGATACGAATTTTGCAATAATTCGAATGTGGTTACATAATAAATTCTTTACACGCATCCCATTTTGGCTTGTGACCAGCATCGAAATACGTAGATTCTATCGTAATGAGATGTAACATACACCATCTCCCCCGATTTCAAAAATTCCTGCACTCCTTTTTCCTAGATTTCGCAAGAATTTTATTAGCACTCTGTAAAAAAAACGAAAGCTTCTAATACTTGGCATTTCTCCAGCACCAAAATATCGATCATGCGATATCGCGATCCATTGTCGCCAGAAACACATCTTTCTTGTCATAATCTAATCACTCACATTTTTATTAATAACTTTGAGTCTGCATTTTTATAAAAAAAAATTCCATCTAATGTACTTTACTGAAATGCAGTTCATTCACGTATTTAAAGAATACATTTAATGTAAATTATTCTATAGTAAATTGTTCCATCAAAAATTTATAATTATTTGTAGTCGAAAGTGATTACGATTGGCGAAAAGATATTGTCAATGTCGTTAACTAGTTTTTCAATTTCAACGACATTCCAGGCATCCGAAGAGTATCGGGAACATAGCACGCACAAAACTCAACGAGCTCGCAAAACACGGCAGAAACAAAATCAACACGTTGTCGAGCAGCGTAGCACAACTCTACAGGAAAGCTCTACTGTCACTACAAAACGTAGCAGCCAGCAGGAGCTATCAAAAAAGAATTTCAACGTTATCCGATTGAACTCCATCCCACTACCTCTCCCGAGCGGAGGCACAGTTACTTGTAAGTGATATATATTCCGCTCGTATTTCTAGAAAAAATTTTTTTAATTTTCCTTCATTCTAACTTTGCTTTACTATTTATTTCAAAATTTACTCAGTCTTTTTCGTAATTGTTGCTACATAATGATATAAGTGCATCCTACGATTGGTTGGACACATATAAAAATTAAAAATTAAAATATAAAAACATAAAAATGCAAATTATAAATAAAATATAAAAATTACTACAGTATTTATCAATAATGCTTTTCTATTTGATAGGAAGATATAGAGTGCTTTTTTATTTATGAAATAACAAAGATTTTATAATTTTAATTTCAATGCATAGTAAGTGGGCATAGCTGTATGACTTAATGTTGTCTCATACTACTGCACCTAAAGATTATGAATACTATTTATGACCATTACTATACTAACAATATTAAAAATACTATTAAAAGATAATAATAATAAAAAACTTTTAATTAATTAATCTCGTTAATTGCTATCGATGGTGGACAAAATTTATAGGATTGTCTGACTTATTATTAGCTCACACTACTTCCTCGCATTACTTCGAATGACGCAATATTCTCTTATTTACCGCAATATTTCTCTTGTTTACATAGATCGCATTTTTTTTAAATTCACTTTTTTGTTTAATTAATTATACAATAAGGATCTTATTATAACAGATGTTTTTATTAATCTTTCAAAAATAGATATTTTGGTAAATTTTTCTGTTATAATAAGATAATCTGTTATAATAAGATCCTTATTGTATAATTAATTAAACAAAAAAGTGAATTTGTCACTTATTTTAGATATATGACCTTTTTAAATATATGACTGCATATATTAAAACAAACTTGTTCTCAATGTTGATCGAACTGTAAAAAATATCAACATAATATTTTCGCAGCAGTTAGTTTATTTAGTCTATTTTCTATTATTAGTTTAACTAGCAATAGTCGAACGCACGTCGACTGGAATCTATTTGCTGCGCGGAAATAAATCTTGGATTTTACTGCGCAATGTGTGCTGCTCTGCTGAAATTTTACGATACGGATTCTTCCGTCTCGCGTAAGACGGATTTGGCACGTTTTATGTGCTCTTAAATTTTTGTTTGAATACAACTTCCTCTTTCTTTTCTGCAACAATGAATACATATGTCATTCTTAAATGTTTACTTAACATGATGAAAAATATCATCATTAATCACGCGTGCGCACTGATGCCGCATTTGACTATTCGTACACATGTATTTGATGACTTGATGAATGTTGAATTGATTAATGATCAACGATGCAGATGTAACATTTCGAAATTGAATTAAGAACCATAATAAGATAATTATTGCTGTTAAATAAATGGAACAATAAGATTCATTTAAAAAAATATTAATTATTAATTAGACTTCAAATTTAATCGCTAATGAATTAATAGTAGGGAAATCTGAACCGATAGTTGTAATTATTGAATAATGATGGAGAGAGATAAAAGAAAAATTTACTTAACAATTCAATTTTCTTAAAAGTCGTAATATACATAATGCATTTTTGGCATAAATCATTTTACGCAACAATTTAATATTATATCAGCAATCTATAATAAAAAAAGAGAATGCCCTGTTATACTGAGTCATAAGCTTTTTGACAATTATTTTTATATGAACAATCAGCTCTAGTTTTAAGCTAGTCTAAAAGCTAATAGTATTTAGTGAAATAAATGTTTCTTGGTTAAGTAAGTTGAGCGTCAAGGGAATTGAGAGATCAACGGTAAGCCCCTGTTACTGAGCAACATTATAAGCGAAACAGTCCTCTCTTCATAGACGTGGAGCTTACTTTAATAAATAGACCAACGATGACGAGTAATGTGATTCAATTATATGTAATGCTTTGCGATTGACCAACGTATTCAAATGACAGACACGACGGATTCGTATTCGCGCTTTATCCACCACCTTGCCAAAAATATGGCTGGACAGCCCGCGCGTGGAAGGATGGTATGTATGTCGGATAAGCGCGACGCACTGTCCGCGATATTAATATTGGGTGATTAAGTGGCTCCGGATGCACGTACCCGTGGCTGGTCCAAAGCCGAGCCTCGAGATTCCGAGCGACCGAGGACGATGGTAGGTCCAGAAAAAGATCGATCCCTTCCACGTCCACTAATTTGTTTCTTCATCCCCTGGTCCGGGGATTTCTCTCGGTATGCGAAGATCAACTGGAGTGATTTTCCGGTCGACGAACCCGCGCGATTTGATTCCGGACGGTGGTTTACATCTTGCCAAGAGATCATTATCTTGTTGCTGGAATCCCACTGCAATTTTGTATGCAAATATATGCTTCCGTCTTCAATACATTACTACAAAATATAAAATACTTTTATTTTATGATGTTTATATCACGTCTAGGAATACAGAAACTAGGAACGGAAGTTGGATTGAAAGGATGAAAGATCATCTTGAATCAGATCGTTGATTTTCTGGCGAATTACGCTAATACTTTCGAGAACTTTTGATGCGCACCGATGCACACACGAATAATATTGCACGGTGCGAGCAAGCGCATCACGCTTGTCCGTAATTACTCAGACCCAGCCGACACCCGTTCCTCTTCATCATTCATCACGGCTATGGCGCGTGTTAAATGAGAGACTCGTGCGAACTGGTTCGCTTGCTTGATGACTTCCTTTGGTAAATGAAATGATAATCACAGAAGCGTAGACAGGATATTACGCGTTAAAATTCCTGTCTTGTCTATCTTGAGAATTCCGGGATTCCTTCCACGTGATAATTTACGTAACCCTCTATAAAGAAGAAATGGAAAAGGAAGGAATGGAAAAAAATATGAGAGATTTAAAAAATATTTCTCTGCGACTTTCATGTTACGAGTTCGCTTAAAGTCGAAACCAAATCACTATATCATTTATTATATTATTAATATGTAATGTATATTTATTCTTTCCTGCGTATCTCAAACGTAATTCTTTAAATATACAATAAATTAACCCTTTGTAGGTACACATATTTTTATTTACTTTGTAGTTTGGGTCTTTTTCGACCAGCCCAAATTTTTTTACTATTTTCTAAGCTTTAAAAAATCTAGAAAAAAATCAGAATTACTTTTCAACATTTCTATGTTGAATAATAAAATAGTTATTTAATTCAAATGCTAAAACTTTTATTTAAAAAAAATTAAAACTTGTGCCAAGAAATTTTATAAAATTTCATTTGAATTTGAATAAAAAAAGATCCAGTGTGGTTACGAAAGATTAAAATTAAACACAAAAATTAGAGCGAAATACAAAGTGTAACTACACATATTAATTTTTTAAATAACGAATAAAAGAATTCTTTTCTCATTTTTATATAGCATTGGAAGATATATTTATCAAGTTTCTACAAAAAATTTTTGTGATAGAGATAGTGTTTCTAATTGTAAGACTAAGAATAATAATGTTTCTTTTCAAGTTATAATAATAATTTGTTTAATTTGACCTCATCACGAAAAGTATCACGTTCCAAAGACAACCTCTTCTTTAGCAATCAAAAGCAATATCCCGAGCGCCTGGCAATAACGTCATCGCATGCACACCTAATGATGGTCGCGTCGTCGTGTTCCCAATTTACCCCGATCGAGCGGACCCGTCCAGCGTTGATCCCATCACGTAACCAGCTATGCAACCGATCCATCTTCAACTCGACGAACCGCGGTTACTATACATACACACGCGTGCGCACACACGCACACACACACACAACGAACGCGTGTAATATATGTATATAAAATATACTTTCATACACCGATATACCTGTGTCATAAATTTTCGCGCACCAGGTGCAGGCGCCGTCGACCATCCGCTTCCTCCCACCAGCCGCGGAATCCTCGGATTAGCGCGTGCGTAAACCTCCATAGGTTCACCCTGATCATGTATGCGTGTACAGATATATGCGTTCATATTCCTGCGTACGTGTGATCCTCATGTGGCACAGCCAATAGAAAGGGACAGGTTGCTTGTAAGAAAGACGAAATGAAAGAGAAGGGGGAGAGAGAGAGAGAGAGAGAGAGAGAGAGAGAGAGAGAGAGAGNGNGAGAGAAGGAGAGAGAGAG
>NW_012130118.1:260016-275186 GCF_000143395.1 Atta cephalotes | reverse complement strand
TTACGCACATATATGAAGACACTGATTGCACTTGGATTGCAGTATACAAATCAATTTTTTATCGGAATTTATTTTAATAAAAACGGTTTTTATATTTTTTTTTTATTTTAGATTTGTAGACAGATTCTATCTTTATTTTACGCAGAGAAAATCAAATGTAAAAGAAAATTGTTTGCAGTGTCTCATTTTATATATATATTTCTATATATATAATATAGAAATAAAGTACGTTGTTACTCTTTTGACAACATAGAATAATATTAACATAGAATAAATTTTCTCAACGAAATTTTTCTTTCGTTTAAAAAAAACGCGATTAATTTTTGCGACGATTTAGAATAAAAAGATCGTGCAATCGCACGATCAGAATAACGATAGTTCATCAAGTGCTTCAACGGAAATTCTCGTGATTCTGAAGTGTACTCGTTGGAGATATGTTTTGGGGAGATAGAGAACCGGAAATACCAGCCACGTGGCAGGAGGTATCGACCTTTTATAAAGCTTGGTTGAAGAGCGTATTCTTCAGCGAATTCAACTGCCCTGCGCGCGGACCGATCTGCTACGCTAAGAGCGTTCAAGAAAAGAAGGAAGTTCCAGGACCTGGGCTTGATTTTGCCCCGCTCATCTTCCAGAGCATTTTTTACGTCGACACGAAAAAAGGTTTTGTCTTCAAGAGCTTTCTCAATTTATCTTCAACTAATTCAGCACATAATATTTAAAATGACTTGTAATTTATCATATTTCGGAATCGTATTATCAGTAATCGAAAAATTATTTTACATTATCCACCCCAAATTTGTAAATACTTAAAAATTAAATACTTAATAAATCTGCACGGTGTGTGTGAATTTCGTATGTAACACAACTTTTTCTGATATGCATCTCTGATCGAAAAAAATATCGGCTTATCATTTCCTTCTTTTCTTTTTTTTTTTTTATTATATATAATTTTGCAAATTTTCAAGATATATACTCAAATTAATAATCGTTTCTATACATTTTAAGATGCAATTACCAAATAAGTTTAACTTAATTATTAAAACCTGTTAGGACAAAAAATATATCTTTCTATTTTCGAGGAATATTATTTATGTGCGAATTACTGTATATCTTTGAATATGAAACCGAGAGATGACAAACACAAACATTAAGTAGTTATTTTTGATATGAAATCTTGTTTGGGTGCGAAAGCTGCAATTTTGTACATCAGTGCCAACCAATCGTGGCGCGCTCGAGAAAACTATGTCGCGCGGATGTCCTTGAGATATGCCTGATGAACGCCACTTGTTTTTAGCTGAAGTGAAGATGCCTAGCGGAAACGTGGATAAGCCAGTTATCGAGGACAATCATGATGGTACGGTATCTATCAAGTACGAGCCGAGGGAAGAGGGCCTTCATGAGATTTATGTGAAATTTAACGGTGAACACGTCCAGGGTAAGTTAATCCATTCATCTCGCAAATTAACAGCGATTACGCAATCGCCGTGCGATCGATCACAGAAGGTTCACAGAACATTCCAAGAATAACGTACTAATGTACGATGCATGTATGATCCATACGATCCTGAAACACAGAAGCTATATGAAATTTCATTCCCCGTGTAATGGATCTTACGAGCGCCAATTTACGCTAATAATAAATCTCCCCGTCTGACAAATTAATTTACTTCACGCGCCCTGACCATCATTAAACATAATATTTTCCAATTACCTTCTCTCAAATAAAAAAACATTTTTTATATATTATTTTATATATTATTGTAATATTTCATTAAATCGATATTTAGATTAAAATTATAATTTCACAAGTAATTATATAAATATCAAATTTTTTCAGGTAATCTCTCTTTTACTTTCTTTTTTAACAAAACTATAACTAAATTATTTATTATAAACAAATGTTCGTCTATATATGTGTAACATACGATTTTGATAGGTTCTCCCTACAAATTCCATGTCGATTCTTTGGCGAGTGGATATGTAACAGCGTATGGACCAGGTTTGGTTTATGGTGTTTGCGGTGAACCTGGAAACTTCACCATCTCGACGAAAGGTGCCGGTGCGGGTGGTCTTTCGTTGGCTGTCGAAGGGCCCAGTAAAGCCGAAATAAGCTGTCACGACAATAAGGATGGCACGGTATCGGTATCTTACCTACCTACCGCACCCGGAGAATACAAAATTACCGTTAAATTTGGCGATAAGCATATCAGAGGCAGTCCTTTTGTCGCCAAAATTACGGGTAAGTGGATTAGAGATTCGTACGAAATGAGATAAGACGAGATTTCTGCAATCTCGAAAAATCTTGAATTCAATGCTTGAAACAAGCATTTTGATCTCGAATCTTAACGAGATCTCAACGAGATTAGCAAAAAATAGTTTAACAAATGCAAAAGAAATAGTTTTATTTGTAAATGAATGTATTTATTAAAATTTTTTTTTACAAAAAAGTATATTACTGTATATTACATAACTGGGTACTTCTATCTTACCATTATTCCTAAAATAATATGAAGAATAAGATTTTAATATATAATTTATATCAATGATTCTGAGATAGTCGCCACGACTATATTAAATCGTGATGTCATAAACGACATGTTTTTTGTTATGTGCTATTTGTAAATAAAACTAATGTGAATAAAATGAAATGGTGAGACAACTTTAAACATTTGTAAAAAATTGACGAGATCTCGACGAGAATTTTAAACAATTTCAATCTCGTTATGCTAGATCAGTATCGTTCTCGAATGTTACAAGTGATCTCGGTTTCAAATCTCATCTCGTACGCACAAGAGTGTTTTAATTTTTATTTCTTATAAACCTGAAGGACTGAAGCTATTAAATAAGAATTTATTATTACTATTCTAATAATATTTTGAATTTTTTGTTAATATATATTAATATATTATGTATATATTAATATATTATTGTATCTCTATAACTCCTTGTTTCTAAAATTTTGATTTTTACTTTTTTATAATGAAAAAATTAAAACAATTAAAAATTTGTCGTTTTTAGGCGAGGGTCGTAAGAGAAATCAGATCTCTGTAGGTTCTTCTAGCGAAGTGCAGCTGCCGGGTAAGGTGTCCGATGCTGATATCAAATCTCTAAATGCATCTATCACGGCACCCAGCGGTCTGGAGGAGCCGTGTTTCCTAAAGAAGATGCCGGGAAGCGGTAACATGTGTGTGTCGTTTACGCCACGTGAAGCAGGCGAGCACATCGTGAGCGTGAAGAGAATGGGCAAGCACATACCGAATTCCCCTTTCAAGATCGACGTGAAGGATCGCGAGGTCGGTGATGCAAAGAAAGTTAAAGTTTCCGGTCCCGGTCTGAAGGAGGGTAAGACCCATGTGGAAAACAAATTCTCGATTGATACGAGGAATGCTGGTTTTGGTGGTCTCTCCCTTTCGATGGAAGGCCCGAGCAAAGCCGAGATCCAATGCAAGGACAACGAGGACGGCACTCTTAACATCTCCTATAAGCCCACCGAGCCTGGTTATTACATCATGAATTTGAAGTTTGCGGACCATCACGTCGAGGGCTCACCATTCACCGTTAAAGTTAGCGGAGAGGGTAGCAACCGACAGAGAGAGAAGATTCAAAGACAGCGAGAGGCTGTGCCAATTACCGAGGTCGGCAACCAATGCAAATTGACCTTTAAGATGCCTGGTATCACGTCCTTTGATCTCGCCGCCACTGTCACGTCACCCGGTGGTGTCACTGAAGATGCTGAGATCAAGGAAGCCGAGGATGGCATCTACGCGGTAGCATTCGTGCCTAAGGAGCTGGGCGTGCACACGGTATCCGTGCGTTACAAGTCCATGCACATCCCTGGCTCGCCTTTCCAGTTTACCGTAGGTCCGCTTAGGGACGGTGGTGCGCACAGAGTTCACGCAGGTGGACCCGGTCTAGAAAGGGGAGAGCAAGGCGAACCATGCGAATTCAACATCTGGACCAGAGAAGCGGGCGCGGGTACTCTTGCTGTCTCCGTCGAGGGGCCTAGCAAGGCACAAATAGATTTCAAAGATCGCAAGGACGGCAGTTGTTACGTTAGCTACGTCGTTAGTGAACCTGGTAAGCTATGAGTGTGTTCTCTTTTTGCTTATGCGGTAGCTATCGTCGCCATAGCCATTGGCGGATTCAGAAATTTGTCAAGGAAATGATCATTGATTCGCTGCAAGCGAAAATTTTTTAAAGTCAAATATGAAAAGTTCAATACGGGAGATATATTTGATATATATATTTGATGGAATACAGTTTAACGCTGAATTCGAACGGCGCTAGTAAAAGGTGTCTTAATCATCAAGTGGAGTCATTTTCAGCTCCTTCGCGATGAAAACTCGTGTATGTGGACGCATGTAGGATTGAATCCAAATTTACAATCGCACCGAGCAGCAGGCCATTCAATGCCTCGAATTATTATATTAAAAAAAATATTATTTAAATGTATATTACTTATGTATATTATTTAATGTAATTTATAAAACAATTTATTTAGAATTACATTAACACAAAAAAAGAATAATATAATAGGATCTATGATTTCTATATTTAGAAGTTCTTAAAATTAAAAAAATACTTCTGGATCTAAAGAAGATCATGGTCCTTGTATTTCTCTTCTGCCAGTGGCCACAAAATTCTATGAAAAATGAAGCAACATTTGTGTTTAAAGTCATTGCACGCGCAAATTGTACGTTTCTAACCTAATTCGGAACTGTAATATTTACGAATTACCAATCATTTGAAGTATCCATAAAATGTTACAATATAGTGTAAAGATGGACTTTTGCCAATCCATTCTTAACTAGTATGAATCTAATTGAAGATAATTTGCGCTTTGAAAGACGGTAATATCGATTCCTAAGTATTTATAAATTTATTCGTTAAATAAATTCTGTTAAACGATATTTATGCATACTTTACACTTTGATAGATTATTCGCCGCACGCGTCTAATCGATTGCGTACTGTTGGCCGAATGACTCACGAGCGTTCCAAAATTATCCGTACGAATTTTATGGATTGCCAACGATATTCACACGAACTAAATCACCCATGATGGGCGTTCGTTGGGTTTAATCACGCGATAATTAAATTATACTTAAATATTTCTTAGAATGTAAAACGAAATGTTACTCTACTTACAAAAATTCTATAAAGTAAAAAAAATAGAATGTTATCAATTTCCAAAATTTTTTGGGAGTTGACATCTTTTTTTAGCTATCTTTTTTCTAACAATTATTCTACGATTGTTTCATGATTGCATAGTATTTTTAATCTTAAACAATTAATAATATTTTTTAAATATAATTTGATATATAAAATATTTTGTCAAAGTATTTTTTTTATATTAAGACCATAAATGACTTGATAAAGTAGACAATGTACCTTTTTTTAGTCTTAAGTATCTGTGTTGTAGTCACTGATTTTTGCAAATTTTTAACAAATTTTAATTCATCTAAGTATAATTATTATTGTAAGTTTTCTGTTAATATTGGAATGCCATGTATTTACACGCGGTCGGATTTACATGTGCACTATAGTTACGAACGTAGATCAATATTGGTCATCCACAAAGTGTTAATGAATCCGACTCGACTGTTCATTGATCCATTATCATCCAACCCCTCTCTCCTGTTCTGTTGATTGTTCAGCTCTCTTTCTCTTTCTCTCTCTCTCTCTCTCTCTCTCTCCTCCCCTCTCTCTCTTCTCGATTCCCGAAATATCACCGTCTATATTTGTTAAGGCGAATCCATATTTTGGCCCCGCAGTTGGCTACTTGTGGCTGGACGCAGATTAGCACGCGATGGTTATATTTGGATCCTGTAGGAGCGGATTTTGATGCGGTGGGGAGACAGATGGGGGTACGGGGGCGCGAGCAAAACAGAAACGGGGGTGTGAGGAATGAGGGGGGGGAGAAAGCTCGCCGACGAATCGAGATCAGGATCGACCTGAGGAAAAGTAGTGGTACGCGACCAACCTTCGGTTACAGCTGCGATCGTTCGTCTCTTTTTTTCTTTTCCACTCTTTTACTTCCTCTTCGCTCCTTTTCTTTTTTCTCTTGCGCTTTCCATTCCCCTTCCTCGATCGAATCCTTCCAACTATTCCTGATTTCCTCCTCGTTTGTTTCGCCCGCCAAGACTCCACGTGTTTCCTTCACGTTGGATTTTCATTTTCGGCGAAATCCGTGACGTAGTCCGGGGTCGATGGCTACCTTCACAGCCACCACGCAGATCGTCCTGACCGGAAACGAGTCACAGGAGTCTCAACAAGGCGATGGTTAGTTCGATCCTTGGATGGATTTCCCTGAACTTTTCCTTCTGATTTGTTGAAAACACAGTTCGCTTTGAACGTTCCGTGATTTATTTAGCCATCGTGTTTCATTCGGAAATAATGAACATGGCTACTTTATAGATATCCTCAATTTTCACATAAATTTTATTTTTTAATAATTTTTATTTATTAATAATTTTGAAGTAACAGTCTACGATATATTTTAGTTATTTTATTTTTCTTTACTATATTATATTATATAAAATATTTCAAAACAAAAACTATTACTCCTTTAAGAGTCAATTTTTAATTAAATGTCCGTTTCTACCAGTGATGAAGATTAACTTTAATCTCGATTCAACTTGCTCTTCATCTTTTTTTAATTCTTAGAACTAGAAAAAAAAATGAAAAGTTGAACCAAGATTAAAATTTATATTGATTGAAATGGAACATTAAATAAACAAAAAAATATAAATCAGAATTGATTATGCGTTATGTTATATTTTCTTGAAAATATGGGGGACTATGTGCTTACTATTTAAAAAGCCTTATACTAGCAATTCTATATTAACCCACTAATTTATTAAAATGTGCATTGCTTGTTTTCAGGTGAATATAGGGTGGGAATCAAGTTCAACGATCAGCACATCCCTGACTCGCCGCACAAGGTTTACATCTCACCGGCGATGGGCGATGCACACAAACTCGAGGTCGCACAGTTTCCCGAAAGTGGAGTGCAGCCCGACAAGCCATGCACCTTCTTGGTGCGCAAGAACGGTGCCAAGGGTGAACTGGATGGAAAGGTAAAATCGCCCTTTCCTCACTGGTAACGAGGTCCTTCGAGGAGTGACTTTCGCGAGTTTAACTCATCACGATATATCTCTTTGCGAAAGAGAGGAGGAACGCCGTAAATAACTCGCGCGCTTGTGAAATAGTCGCCACCACATCAGACCGCGTAGGTGGGATCGCGAACGTATTTTTACTGATCGCCACATGCACATAGCTGGATGAGTCAGATGGAAGATTTCGACACAAAGTGGTAATGTTTCCGTCATCCTCGAAAGGGTACCTCTTGGTGGTCGCTCGTTTGAAAGTCGTGCTGTTTTATTTTCTTCAACTCGGCTTTTTGCGACTCAACGATCCACTAGAAAAACATTGAGTCATATGATGTCATATGTGATATAGTACCTAACCTTTGGACACGAGTCCACGTACGAAGTAGCACAACATTTTTATATAGAAAGAAACTAAATGCTTTGAAATATGCAATAATCAAGACAAGATTTTGTATTTATAATATAAAATATCGAGAAAAGATTTTGTATTTATAAACAATGCATAATTCGATACTAGAACTTGTGCCATTTTGACTCCGCTAATTATTTAATTTGTTTCGTATTTGTATTGGATATATATATTGTGTACAGCATATGTAAACATGATACAAAATAATACAAATAATATCAAAATAAATTTTCTGTAATTAAAAATAATAATAAAAAATTATCAAATTGATAAGGAATGCTCACAAATTTTGATGAGAAGAAACAAATTATGGAAATTATTTTTATACGATGAAAAGTTAAACGCTCATTACCCTATTAACTCATACGTTATTTATAAGAAAGTTCACTAAAGATTCTCAAAAACAAACTTTAATAAGTTTCATGTGAAGATGAATTTTTGAAAAACTTTATAACCTTTTTCTATTAGTGGTTGTAAGACGGATGTTCATTTGTATTCTGTACTTCAAACAGAACGCTTACTTTAAAGTTTAAAACTTAGGTGTAATTTTTATAGCTTAAGGGTTATAGTTAAGGGTTAAAAATTGATCTTCTGAGTTGCATTAATTATCCTTTCAGCTTGTATCACCAAGCGGCACTCAGGATGATTGCTTCATCCAGAGTATTGATGCGGACACATATTCGGTAAGATTCATGCCGACGGAGAATGGCATCCATCAAATCCATCTCAAGTTCAACGGAGTGCATATATCGGGTAGTCCATATCGTGTCAAAGTTGGTAAAGTGGATGCTGATCCAGCGGCGTTGCACGCCTATGGCAATGGTCTAAAGGAGATCAAGACCGGTCAAAAAACCGATTTCATCATCGATACCTGCAATGCGGGTAGCGGAGCGCTGGGAGTTACTGTGGATGGACCCAGCAAGGTCGCTATGGACTGTACTGAAGTCGAGGAGGGTTATAAGGTCAGGTACACGCCTTTGGTACCAGGCGATTATTATATCAGCATCAAATACAACGGCTACCACATCGTCGGTTCACCGTACAAGGTTCCTTGCACAGGTACGTATTCTTTATGTATTTGCAATAATGCATAACTTATTCTAATATTCCAAGTATACATTAATTTCTAACTTATTCTAACATTCCAAGTCTAAGAATACAATTTTTAAATTATTGTATTTTAAAAATGTTAGATTAATTTATAAATTATGCAACAAAACTTAAAGAGCGGCATTGGAAAAAATAAATACTGTCTATTCCAGGCGCGGATTTGGCGGAGAGAGGCGCGCAAGAGACAAGCTCGATCGTTGTAGAGACCGTGCAAAAGATATCGAAAAGCAAGCAGACTGGACCGGTATTGCCATTGTTTAAATCTGATGCGGGCAAGGTGACGAGTAAAGGCATGGGCCTCAAGAAAGCTTACTTAGGAAAACAAAATCAATTTACTGTGCATGCGGGAGACGCTGGTATGTAATCGCAATCTCGTCTGTTATCGATTCATATAAATATATAAAAATATATTTCTCATAATTAAGCATCGTTAACTTATTGATTACATTTCACTCTAATTTCTTTAGAATGAATTCTTACTTTAAAGAGTGAAAATTGAGCTAGTCTTGAAAAAGAGTAGTTCAGTTTTCAATCTTTAAGAGTGAGATTTCACTCTTCAGAATGATATTTAACAGTCTAAAAGTTTTAGGCAGTGTATTTATATATTTTATATATTTTAATGAGTAAATCTAGATGATAATTTATAATAAACAATGTGCAACTAGCGTTCATTAACTTTTCGAGTAATTACTTGAAATTGTTAATAAATGTCATAATTACAGGTAATAATATTCTCTATGTGGGTGTGTACGGGCCCAAAGGACCATGTGAGGAGGTCTTCGTAAAGCACACAGGCCGAAACAATTACAACGTGAGTTACCTGGTGCGCGAGCGGGGCGAGTACATCGTGATCGTCAAGTGGGGTGACGATCACATCCCCGGTTCACCTTATAAGGTCGAGGTTTAAGCCGAACCAACGTCCAGATCAGATGTAACGCGTCTGCAACCGCAACGACGGTCAATAAAATAGAGTCATGCGTCATTTCGTTGTAAATTGCATGGGTCTTCGAGTTCATATTCATCTTCGCCGAGTACAGAAACGAATTAAGTGCCAATTTAGATTCTTGAACGTAAATTTGTAATTTAACATTAACTATTGTTGAAAGATACATCTAAAACGATTCGGCCTACATTAAAACGACGTTATCTCGATTTTTAGAATAGCAATCTCGATTTCTCGATTTCTAGAATAGCAATCGTACACAGAAGACAATTATGACGCTCTGATGATAAAATTGCGATGTGACTTCTCGCCAACATAATTCATTCGTTCATTCTTTCAAAGTCTTGGGGATAATTTTGATATTTTAGAATTGACGATTTTTGCTGAATTCGAAACAGAGTAGAATCGCAATTAGAAAACGACGAAGGAACATGTAGGTCAATTACTGTTGTTTGTTCAAAAACACCAATTGTGCCTTTGATTCGATATAATACATACAGAGATATATTATTCGACAGAATCACACATATGCAATGCCATATACAAAGACATATGCAAAGACGCTTTATGTCGCACCCAAGTCAAATCTTGATTATGTTATATTGATTATTGATTATTGAAGAAACAATTGGAACGGTCTCTCATCGATTTTAATGAGTTTTATTATAACAGTTAAAAATAAGACACATGTATTTTTATATGTCCTTTTCCATGTGTATATTTAAAAGTTAGAACAACCGTTCGCGAGTCAACCTTAATTTATAATAATGGGAGAGAAGCGGGAATATATTAAAAAAAATTTTTTTTCAACAAATACATAATTGCAAAAGCGTAAACACGTATCGTAACATTTTTCTCTTGAAAGATTTTTTTCATTATATTATATACAATTTTAATCGATATTTGATTAAAATAAAAATATATAAGGTTTGTCTTAATCTTAATTACAAGAAAGCATCCATAGATAAAAAGATACATGTCTTATTTTTTGCTGTTCTGCAATTCTTCAAAATCAAAATCAATGAAAGACAGTTTGGATCGTTTCTTTATAAGTATAAATTAAATATACTGCAACTGATTATTATTATAATAATATAGAAGTTAAATAAATAATATATTTATTATATGGACTTTTTGTTTATACCATCGTATCCTTTTGCGGAAGCATATTTCTCGTCTACGAAATAATAAGTGCAAAACGTGATATTTTTCTAATAAGTGAAACATTGAGAAAAAGAGTATCATATATTATAGCTCGAGGAGTATAGATAAAAAAAATATATTTTAGAAGAAGCAAAAATTTGGAAAATCTTGTAACACAAATTAATTTTTCAAAGTTTATTTCAAAAAAGACAATTCTGTTTCACTACGTTAATTACGAAGTAATTAATAGAAAAAAAATTAAAAAGCGTAATGCTAATTACCGTTCAACTTTGTGGTATACGTCATTTATTTTAATATTACTTTTAAAAGTTATGAAATATAAACAAAAAATAATTTTAATAACAAAGTAATTGAGGAAGAAATATGATAATATTTATTATTTATTGTTATTATTGTTAAAATTTTTTAATTTTGTATTTGGTACATATTTATTCTACAAACAATACATTTTATATAATTCCAAATTCAATTTTTTATAAGGACTTTTATAAAATCAGCAGACTGCTCTTATTATATTACGGTTCCTCTCATTAATATTGCATTATTCCAAGTCTTTCTCACGCATTTAAGCTACTTTGCACTTTCTGTCTTTTGTCTTCGTTACTTATTGAATTGATTGCGTGTCAAGATAACAAGATGAAATGAATGTAATCAGATAAGAATAAATTGCCAATTTAATCGTCGCGTTTTTAGTGAATGATTTATATCGCATGTTTACAAAAAAAAAAATAAATAAAAGAAGCGGCCTTTCCATTTGCACTATGACAGCGGATATGCAATAGTCAGCGATTATTTTGAAAATTAATTAAACTACTAAGCCGAAGGCAACTTTCATGGCAATTTTTATCGAATACATTCGTATACAGGAAATGCACTGTAGATAACTTGTCGTCTCGTTCTGCATCACATCTGTAACTGAATAATGCTACATCGTAATTATAACGATATTAATTTATCATTTACCTGCGACGTTTCTATCGGTAAGTAATTGTGTACACTTTCTTATCTATCTTTGAAAAGTTCTCTCGAGTCTGTTGTATAATCTTGATAAAGTTTGCTTAAACCTTGATCAAAATAATTAAACTGCTATTATCGTTGCATAAGAACGATATTAAATAATGTAATTATACCTTTCGAAGTAAATGCGAAATTTTGACGTAATCATATTTAACAAATTATTATGCAAATCATGAAATTTTTTTATTTATCTGTAAGTGTGGAGCAAAAACAGTTTTTGTAATATTTAGCAATTTAGATATAATTTGATAATTTATATCTTTTTGTAATATTTATTTATTTCTATTCATTTTATTATTAAACATATATTTTACATGAATATACATATATAAAGATTCAAAATTTGTTATAATACATTAATAATTGTTCATTAAACACATCTGCTATTCTTTTATTTATCACATCTATTCTTTTATTTATAAAAACATTTAATTTTAAATACGCACATTTTTTTTTCTTTTCTACATAATTCTGGCATAAAATTTTTTTTAATTTTTAAATTATTGTCGTAGTTTTGAAATTAATAGCCAAATTTTATTATAAAAATTATAAATAAAAATTATAAAAATAATCATCAATATAAAAGATATTGATTTTTTAAGATTTGAAAAGATTGAAACCAGATTAAAACATAAACAATTTAATCTTCAATATTAGATCTCTTTTTTTACTATTAACTATGTAATACTAATATTAATTAGTATATTTTTTTATTCTTGTATATATGTTACTCTGTATATCTGTAAATTCAGGCAGCTGTCGTCTCACAATTTATCCTTTATCGTTTCCAATTAATCTTAAACAAGAAGCAGAAATCGAATTTGGCAAACCTTCGCGACTCGTGTGTGAAAATATTCGGTCCGCTGCACATTTCTGGTTCTCAATTTGTGTGCGCGTGTTCTTACTCTCTCGGGAGAGAGATGGAGAGCGGCTCAAAAAAAGCGATTGGAAGGGAGAGAGATGTTAGGGAGATCGGAGGGGGTGAAAGGTATGAGAGCGACGAGAAGGAACGACGCGTGGAAGACGTGAGGATTGCGCACCTGGATCTCTCTCACCCAGCTTTCGCGGCGACGCCCGCGAAGGTGTCGCAGGACAAGGGACCCGAGCGGCGGGAACGGAAGGACCTCTCAGACGCGGCCTGTCCCCCCTTTGGTGAAAGGGGGCGGCAACACGCAATGCGAATCGAGTCCGCAGGCGTCGGGAACGTGTGGCCGACTTGCGCCGTGTGCGAGCGCCCGTCATCCCTTCCGCTCGTGGGGTTCGTCGAGTGAGAAACACGCCCCGCTGCGACGGCGTACAGCCTCCTCCGGGGCCGACGAAATCGCGGATCGTCCCAGATGCTCGCGAGCGGCTGCCACGTGTGGTTGCGTAGCCTTCGAGTCTCTCGCTGGTGTTTTTCTCCGTTAGAGATCTTCAAGTATAAACAGATTGAACACCATACGTTTGCTCTATCAGATTTTTCAGGACCTATTTAAGATAGGTCGAGATAGATTATGCATAAAATTGGGAGTACATACTTTTGCATAACGCATATATGTAAAGCGTAAGAAAATGAACTAATTAAAATTCTTCATTTCTTTTCTTTCCATGAAATAAAGAACTCTGATCGGTTGAGTTTTTCATGTTTTATGCAAGAATATGTGCTTCTCGGTTAAGATTGAATAAGATATCCACGCATCTCGTTCTATCTTATACATCTATCTCATTCTATCTTAAATCGTGAAAATGTGGTTGACTAATCAAAAGTTGTGTAAACGTTGAAATTTACAATCCGCCATAAACTAATTAGAAGTTGTCCAATTTCTTACTTGAAGAACTCTAGTCTCTTATTATACTACTAACTACTAGTCTACGTTACAATTGTGATTACAATTTGACGATCAGTTCAAATTGCGCCATCCGCTTTTCAGATCATAAATTGCAAAAAACCGAGTTTGAGGATTAAATTGTTTATGTTAATCTCATTTAAATATTTTGAAATATTAAGAAATCAATCTTTCATATTGATGATTATTTTTGTAAATGTTAGTTACAATTTTTATAAAAATTTTGCCATTAATTTTAAAGTTACAATGATTCAAAGCTTTTAAAATGTAAAAATTACAGTTCACTTGAATGCTTTGAAGCATTCTTTTAATTGGTTAATTAGTAAAATTCTTTTTTCTGATCAATTAAATGCGTCAAAATATTTATAGCAATAGTAGGCTGTATTCAAATGATGATACATCGAGCAAATATACAGTTGTTGCCCAATTGTATTGTAAAATTCAATTATGTAATTGTGAATTTTTGCTATCAAATTGCGATTATATCAAAAGACAGACTTTTAAAATTATAATAAAATGTTGTATGTGTAAATATATCTTTAAAATTACATTAAAAAGCGTTACAGTAGGCAAATAATGCCGTGTAGATTTGTTTGTCATTCGACAAAATCCTGCTGTGCAAATATGAATCATTTCAAAGACTTAACTTTAAAATAAAACTACAAGATTTGAAATTCTCTATAGTCTCTTAATTCATTCAAGAGTTAGTCTCTATAAATGTTAATTATTGAAGGGTGCAATGTATAAGACTATCAAAGTATCATTTAAGAAAGTCGAAAAAGATTAAGATTTAAAATAAACTTGTAGATTTTATTTCTGCTTGATGTTGTCGATTCTTGCATTTTTTAAAAAATGAAAAACTCGCTACAACTCGCTATAAGTTACAAGATACATATAAAGATACAATAAATTTATAAATTCATTCAGGCGCATCAAGGAACATAATTCTCTATAACGGATATCATTGAAAAATGTAAAAGATCAATCTTTCATCATTCCATGTGCAATTTTCTAAACATCTTTTGGAGCTTTGTCTTGCATGCGTCTCTTAGCCGTTGTTATTAAGATCGCCTACGTTTATCCTCGCGTTCTCCCATGGATCTATATCTATGATATTACCCTCTTCCGTTCGCAACAAAGTATCACCGACAGTTCGACGGTAATGCTGAGCGTTTCCATTTTCTATGCAGCAGGATGGAATAGAGTTCAATGACTCGGAAAGAGTGAGGAAGAGAGACAGGAAAGAGGAGGGAGGCAGAGGCGTCTTTCGTGGCGTTCCGCGGGATTGACTGCGGACAGACGAGCTCGGGGCGAGCTTCTCGTGCGTGAACTCGCGCGTAAGTAGGAAAATGCGTCGCGGACGCGATGGAAAGCACGATGGAGATAGAGGCGGAGCTTTCACCGCCTCCACCTACGAGCCCACCTTTCGCGGGAGGTATGTCGCCCGGCTGGGTTTCCCGGACCTTTTCCACAACCTCCTGCTCCTCTCTCTCTCTCTCTCTCTCTCTCTCTCTCTCTACTTCTTCTTCTTCTCTACTCTCTCTACTCGTTCTACTCTACTCGTCTACTCTCTCTCTCTACTCTACGTCT
>NW_012130118.1:231328-259996 GCF_000143395.1 Atta cephalotes | reverse complement strand
TCCGTCGGTACGTGTGTCGCGCGTCGTCGTCTCCTACCNCCTCTCTCTCTCTCTCTCTCTCTCTCTCTCTCTCTCTCTCTCTCTCTTTGCCTTTTTTTTTTCATTCCCACCATCATGGTTCACCTCCACTTCGGGGAACAGACATTTTCCTTCATCGACTGCCTCTTACCGATGATGGTGAATCCGCACCAGCCAGCCGGGTTTCTGTAGTCTACCTTCTTTAGAACGTGCTTATAGATATATGGAGGTATAAGCTGGGAGTGGCTGGTAAAAGTTAAATAGAAAATGTAGTCGTTAAATTGAAATAGTAAATTAAACGAATATGACGATTAGATTAAACATTTTTGAAATAATGAAACGCTGGAGCAAGAATTAGAATGAGGTTGGAGAACGTTAAGATTGTATTTTGGAACAGTGATAAAAACGCAACGAATCTAGCAGGATTATAAGTACAAATAATATAGAGATTATTCATGCGTGATTCAACTTGCGAAACATACAATCGCTGTTCGTGCAATAAATTAAAACTAAAGGGCTTTCACGATAATAGGATTGTTATTCTGAAAAAAAATTTGTCACAGCAGCTGGAAGATTATGTCATTCTATTATATGAAAATTTTTAAATCTAATTTAATCTAATTTAAATTTAATTTTATCTAATATTATTGAAAGATAAATGGCAAAATTTGTTATATATATTTTGACGAAATAAGTGATGGATTTCTAATAACTGTAACGTCCATCGATTGAGTTCTACAGTCGAGTCTGTAAATAACACAATGTAATTTCTTCGTCCACTTTCTCCTTCGATTACAACACTGCCATTTATTTAATGTAACCATCTCGAACGAAGTAAGCGAGGACTCCATAGGCACTCTTTTTGCTGCGTAAGAGTTCGTATACCGAACCACCATCTTGCCATGCGACCCCATTCCGCTCTTGCACCTCAAAGTGCATCCCGCCTTCGCCCAGCAGACTGCAGACTCTTTCCCTCCCTCTCTGTGAATCCGCCCGTGCGGATCCATACGGAACGCGACGCCGAGCTCCACCTTCGTCGCCACTTTCACCGCCGCCACCTCCTCTACTTCCGTCTTCGCCACCTCTACTTCCGTCTCCGCTATCCGCCTCCGTTCTCGTCTATTACACGGTTCGTAAACTCGGCGCGCCATTTTGCGTAACCCTTTTTCTCGAGGACCGCCACCATAGTGACCTCTTTGCTCTCCTTGATCCCGCTGGTTTCCCCTTCCGCTGCGGCTTTAATCAAAGCTCTTTCGAAGCGAGTACGTAGCACGGAGATAAGAAACGGAAATTAAACGTTAGACATTTACAAAACTCGCACACAGCAGTGTATTTTTACCTGCCTATTTTCGCTCTCTCTTTCTTTCGCTTCCTCTTTCTTGCGGACGCGACTTCGTGACACAACTAAATTTAGTAAATTATTTCGTTTTGTGTTATGTAATTTTTTAATTTATCGTAATTCACAACTATAATTCTTATTTGAAAAATTTGCGAGAAAGCCGCTGCTAAGCAAGCAAATCTTTAAAAAATAACTTGATACTATAATGTCTTAAAAGAAAATTTTATTGTAAATTCGCACAATATATAGTTTTGTATTAACTTCACACACTTGTATTACTTTTTGTATCTTTAGCAATTTTATAACTTATTTAAATCATCATTTATCTAATTATTTTGAAGTATTCATAATTTTTCTGTAGTACTAATATTTGCAATTTCGTATCTGAGGAAAAAATGTAGAAAAGAATATTATTCCCACGAAAAAAAACTTTTAATATTTTCGATCTTTTTAAATGGAAATAAAAATGGAAAATATTAAATTGTTTGAATGCCGAATGTCGAATAGCAATCAATAGTAGAAATAGTAATATGTCGAATAGAAACAATAGTAAACATTTTGTACGTACCTGTCGTATCTTCTTCTTCCTATAAAAATATCTGTATCGTCGATTTGTGGCTGGGGAGAAAAAAATAACTCATGAAACGCAGCACACACAATTGTACATTCCATGATCGTTTTATTTCGATTACAGAACAGCGATCGGGGGGGGACTTATTTCTCTTCTTGATCCGTTTAGTGTATTTACATTATTAGCTCGCTGGTGCATCGCGAGAAATTGGTTTGGCGATGATCTAAAAGTTCTGGTAATTATATGATCGACGAGTATCGAAAGCCGATCATTAAAAAACGCGTACTGTTCAAAGAAAAACTTAATTGTTACATGGTCGTGAATTCCGTACAAATTCCGTTTTGTGTCAGAAAGAAACAAAGTTACATTAGCCAATCGGCTTTCTCCCGCGTCGTCTTTCTTCGCGTAATCTTAAGATTCCTTAATCCTCGTTTGTGAAACGAAGATAATGATGTAGAGCATATGACGCAACTTTCGTCGACACGGATTGGTGTCGTCTGCATCTCGCAATTTTGTCACGTGTTTAACAGACGATTCTCTGTAATACGATTCTCTTTAATCCAGAGTGTTTGCACGGAAAGAATGATTTTGCTAAAATATCAAAAAATTTAGCTAGATACAGATTTGAAAATAATTTTGTTAGAATACATCAAAATTTTCATAGAACACTCAAATTGATTGTTAGAATGTCAAAATTTTTTTGCAATTCTGGCAATCAGTTTGAGTGTTCTACCTAAAAATTTTGATGGCCTAAGAAAATTATTTTCAGATTTGTATCTAAATTTTTGGATACTCCAGTAAAATATCTCCATGTATAATATATAATGATTGCTCAATAAAAATAAGAATTATTTTCGTATACAAATATTTCAACTTTAAAAATTGCAAAAACATCAAATTAAATATTTAAAAAATAAGATTAAAAAATTCATTGTCAATCCGGAAAAATCATTGAGAATGGATTGATATTTGTATAATTAGAAATAACTAGTTTATAATTACAATTTCAATATATAACAATGAAAAGTAGAACAGTACGGCAAGATTCGCGGAAAAATTGACAGTTTTCGGAAGGGACGGCGAGTTCGTAAGTATAAGTGAATATATCGATCGTTGCAGATGCGCAAAACTGCATCGGGTGATCTTGAAGCGACGCTCGATTGATGATCGTTAAGAACTAACGGAGTTAATTTACTAGCTCTAAGATGCATAAACGTACATGTTAAAATCCTAGAGAGTTAATTTACGTAACGCAGAAAAATATACAAATATTTACAGGAGCGGAACGCTCATTGATAACGCTGCCCGGCTGATCCCGAATTCCTGGAGTGGAGAATGTAGATCCTCAGGGACGTTGAGCCGAATTGTTCACATGTAGATGCGTCGCAGATCGGATGGTGACGTTATCATGTTGCATTGCGGACAGAGTTTCTTCGCGCCCTGTAACAGCGATAAAAAAACTCTCGTTTCTCAACAATTGTCGGAACCAAAGTCATCATTTGACAGAATTCGCCATAAACTTGGAGAAGAATCAGAGCATAGAAAATTGAATAAACTTGAATAAAAATGGATTCCAGCATGCAAATTTCATTAAATATATTTATCGGCGATTAAATTAATGCTAGTTTCACGAAAGAAAATTAAATTCAGAGGTCGATCTGGCAATTATACATGAAAAGAACGATTTTACTGAAGTATCTAAAAATTTAGGTAGATACAGATCTGAAAATAATTTTGTTAGACCATTAAAAAATAATTATGTAGAAAATTCAACCATGATGAGCAATGCTGCAAAAAGTTTTGATATTCCATAATAGCAACCAGCTTGAGTGTTCTACATAATTACTTTGATATCAAACAAAATTATTTTCAGATCTATATTTAGCTAAATTTTAAAAATCATTCTTTTCGTGTGATTATTTGGATATTGACATATATAGAAATGTTTACAGAAATTTCAACAGCTATTTTTATTTTGTAAGTTGCGTGGTACATCTAGAGTTATAAGTTTAAAAAATTTAATTTAATTATTTCAAACGTCTGAAAAATAACTAAGTTCAAAAGCATATAAACAGGTAATACTCACCAGCGTATGCAACCAGCATTGTTCGCAGTGTACGTGCCAGCAACAAACCGAAGTGACTGGCTTTTTGTATTGTTCCTGAAATGGAGATTTTTCACACATTCGATAAATAAAATAATTGGCAAATCCACTTGCACCAATACTCTCCACTTCTCATATGCGTGTCAATATAAAAGATATAACCGCGTATAAGGGTTTACTACATCGCTAATTTAGTTAATTGGCAAATGTACGACGATAATTGTTGTTGTTGTTGAAGTTTACGAAATGAGTCGCGTCTCGAAATTAAAAAGGAAATATCTTAATTTTTCATTAGATTAATGCAAATCAGTGGAGAAGGGGGAAAGGATATTCCATATCCAGTCCAATTTCTCGTGAGCGACAAAGATGCGACGAAATGCGGTGCAGCCGATAATGTAAGAAAGAGTTAACGATCGCGAGATCATTGCGAGTTGAATTGGCATTTCTCTCCGGCGGTTTTTCAGGAAATGAAGCGACGAATTAAAGCGATCGTTATTCACGGCCGTTATGTAAGCGGCATTCCTCCTGGATCAACAAATGTGCCCTGTTTATCCTGGTTGATAACAACCGCAGGTCGATATACCTTTAGCGGTTTACTGCCATCACGTTACGAGCGAGATCGCAGTCTTATCTCGCGTGGCGAGTTATTCCGCGTGATCGCGAACCTGTTACAACGAGTTGGTGGACAGGTAATACCGCATCGACGATGGAAACACTGAACGTAATATTACATGTAATGTTCCTTCATTAATTCGTATATGAGCGGTATTAGAGAATACTTTATTTGATTATCTAAATATTTCAAGCTGTCGTTGATGGAAAAAAACACAGTCGAGTTTTATGTACGGCTTTTATATGTCGCAATTATTTACGAGTTACGAAATGCGCATTTTCAGATCACGAATAAAACGTGATGAAATAATATGTATAATGCAATATTACAAGGAATAATATAAAATACGTAATAATATAAAATACGATAAAGCGCGCCGTTTTTCCGGCTTATTTTTGCATGTCCAATTTGATTTTTCACAATATTAAAACCAGCAAGTTATCTATAACGATGAACTAATTACAGTGACTCAATTACAATCATTTGCTATATTAGCGTTCGAAAGTTAATCGGTTCAGTTTTTACGTTCAATAATCGTTTTCAGAGAGCGAAACCTAATTTTTATTATTACGATTTCATTCATTTCACGAAGCGTATTATTCAAACGATAAATTGTTCTGCAAAATTTCAGTAAAATTTCAATTCCAAGCAGTATTATTTAATTTGACTTTGTTTTCTTGTCTTAAAAATATAGGTACATATTGATTATTTCCTACCATTAACGTAACATTAAATATTAAATATAATATAAAATATTTAAAAAAATACGTTCTTTTACAAATTACTTCAAAACTTAATCTTTTCATATGAAACGTCAGACAGCGAGGAACATAACGCTAAGAAAATATATGCATTTTTATTAATTAAAAAGTTATAAGCAGTGGAAAATACATAAAAAAAGTCGGGTGTGTCATATCAAAAAGACATTTAAGAATACTAAATCCTTTGTAATCACAAATTTTCAGTTTACAAAATACTAAATGCCTAAGTATTTCTTAAATCAGAGATGCGATTTAGAAATTTCGTTTTATTCATAATCGTTGAGATTAATTAACTCACCATGCAAATGAGACACTTAAAGGGTTGTCCGCGCATCTCAGCTTCGAGCTCGCGGATGCGGCCGCGAAGGGCCTCAACGACGGGCGTATCGCCGTCTCTCCTAGGCGACCCGGAGGCACCTTCGTCGGGGTCGTTTTGTTGGGCGACGGGTGTTGCAGCACCCGGCTCTGGCTTCACTTCGACCAGACCCTGCGCCGTCAATCCGGAGTCAGGAGTCAACTGCTGTGGCGTGTGCGGCGCGTTCGGCGAGATAACAGCCTCGCGAAGCGCGTCCCGTTCTTTCTGTTCTCGCGGCGTGCCATCGACTCGCGGCGCGACCACGTCCGCTTCGGAATACTGAGCTGGACCGAACTCAGCGGCGTCGTCGCCATCGACTACCAGATCGACATCTTCATCCTCCTGATTACCTCCACCCCTAGCACCACTACGATTGCTCGAGGAAGTGGCGAGGCCTGCGGCTGCGAAGTGAAGGAATAGCGATCTCTAAAGTCCGTGTCACTCTACGCATTCGAGACTGAGGTTGCAAATTTTTGGCGCATATAACGTCAGCATAATTTATTGAAAAAATTATTTGAAAAAAAATTCGCAAAAAAATTAATACAAAGTATATTTTTTTCTATAGAAATTTAAATCTTGTTAATATCGCTCCGTATTAATCTTCACAAAATGCTTTTTTATGCAAAAGGCAAATAACACGATTATATAATTTCCTGTTATACAATTAACGTATATTTATTTTATTTTTGCTTTTGCAAAAAATATTTAATTCGATTCAGCGTTTTTAAGTAAGTAAAATTATGTAATAAAATTATGTATTATGTGTGCTTCGTAACCGCAAATTTAATGTAAATATTCTGCATGTATCAATAACTATATGTATAATTTAACTCTGCAAATTACTTACCAGAAAACCCACCAACGAGCATGGAAGTGGCACGCACTCTTGTTTGCCCAGCCCACTCGTACTCTTCGTATTCGGGGTCGCCCTCAACGTCAACTTCTTCCTCGTCGACATTCGCGTTCTGCCCGGCTGGATTTCCATTGTTCTGCTTATTCAGGCATCGGTCGACGTGTTGATTTAATTCCTCCGGAGTGCCCGACAATCTCTCACTGCAAACCGGACAAGACGCCTCGTCCGCTTTTCGCTTTCGATTCTTAACGCGTATTCTGGCCTGTATATATAAAAAAATAGCAATTTGCACATCTTTATTATAATTAGTAGTTACCACGTTTCTCATATCATGTCGGAATCTCTCAATTTGTTTCTTCGAGAAATTATATTATTAATTATATTCGAGGACGTCACATGATTAATAAAAGATTAAAATCTGATTTATAACGTGCTGTTTGTTTTCTTTTTTATCTCTTGCCTTTTTCCTTCCTTACGATCGGTTTATTGACAATCACGTTTCTTGTCATGTTTCTTGTTTCTTCGGAAATTTATCAACTTTTATCTCAGACAACAAAAAACGAAGAAACAAAAGGCAAGAGGTAAAAAACAAGAAGCGAAGAGCACATGCAAATCAGGTTTAAAACAGGAAATAAAGAATGCATTACTTGTCTGTTGGCCTTGATCCTTTTGTATGTCTCCCATCTACCCTGAGGGGTGCCATCCGCCGCCGATGGGGCATGGAGCATCGTGCCATGGGAATGATCTTGGGGATGCGTCGGCGGTAAGGTTGACCTCGAGGATCGAGGTCTTGAAGATGCCGAGGAGACCTTGTACAATCGATCGAGCTCTTGAGCAAAATGTTGCTCTAGTTCTTGAGGTCTCACTGTCACTCCGCATACAGGGCAGCAAGAGGGATCCGAAGGGAATTTCTTTTTGCCTGAAATAAAAATAATTCAGATTAGAATAGCTTTGATATTTCAAGATGATATCATTTTACAGATTTCAGATGTCAATTATTTTTATCTAAAGTATTTATTCATTGACTTTATTAATAATTAGTAAAATAAGAGATGTGCGAGATAATCTTTTTAAGTTTCTTAATCAGTTTTCTATTATATTGCTATTTTTTATATAATTCAATAGCAAGTAATAAATAGGGATGCACCGGATCGTAAAATTATCGAATATCGGATATCAAGACAGAATATAATATCGGATATTCAGTATCCGATCGGATATCCGAGAAGGCAATTTCGATATTTTCCGGATATCCCACCGGAATCCGAGAAAGTGTCTTAAAAAAAGGGCCTATAGGGAAAAAGATTGTAATTTTGCAACAATGTATGAGATATTATGGCATCATGAATATGCATACTTATTTTTAGAAAATATTTGTATAAGAAAAAATCGACAATTAATAATATTCAATTTGAACTGGATATATTCCCGGATTTAATGATATCCGGCTATCCAGTCAGATAGTAAAGAAGTGCCGGATAATATCGGATACTGGATACTTTCCAGATATCCGATGCATCCCTAGTAATAAGTATTATCGCGTATATTTTGTATAGATGAACAAAGCTCTTAAAATTGAAAAAAATGAAAAAACAAACATATAAAAGTCAGGCATGGAGCTTCGTGTGCACAGAATTTAATTATTAAAACACTGATTTTACTAAAACCATAAATATACATTATATGTTTTGGCTTTTTTTTAAGCCATCTTCAAATACAGTTTTACGAAAAATTAAATAATCCTACGAAGCAGATTGTCTCCTCAATCATCGCTCCTTTAATCTAACAGTGTAGAAGAGGCTACAAATTAGGCAATTCTTCCACATTTTTCTCATTCATTTTTCAAACAAACGCAAGTGTCATTATTTAGTAATGTACCATTCTTGTGCGTCAATGAAAAGTATTATCCATGAAATAATTTTCAGCAAAAAGAAAAACAGAATGAAAAGAAAGTAATTCCCTTTTATTTGACAATTAAATGTATTTAAAGGATGCCTTTGATGTCCTCGGAAGTGAGGATTTAGCCAGCGCGCGCGCTCGAGGAATGGGATCACTGGGGGCCCATACCATCTCTTGGAAGACGTTGGCTAACGCGATTTAAAAAGTATTCAACTTGCGTCGTAATTACTTTTCGAGTCGTCCTCGCCGTCGAGGCGCGCGTGTCGCATTAAGTTCAGAAACGAGCCGCGAAACGAAAACCGCACCGTCGTAGGTCAACGCAGTCCGGCTCGTTTACTCGCAATTTATTGCCCCGTAAAACGGCGAATAAAAGAGAAAAAAAAGAAGAGGATGAAAAGAGGCAGTCGTGGTGAAGGGGAAGAGGAGAAGAGGAAGAAGATGGGCGAAGGAAAAAGCGCGGTATGGAGCAAACAGCCGCGTGCTCGCGGTAATCCAGCGGGATACTTCTGTAGTTCTATCTCGAGCCTCGCGCGCCAGACTCTGACGGGAATGCATAATTAATTGTCAAAGCTTGTCGCCGCCTGCACCGCCGCGCCCTGCGGTTCGGCCACCGAGGATAAATGCATAAACTTATAGGAAAAGTTCGCGATGCTGAAGTGCCGGATTCCTTCTCGGTTGATTTTAATTATGCGTTAATCGCTCGTATCTCAAGGTGGCTTCATAATGTTTCGTTGCGTTGTAAGAATGCCGAAAGCCTTTATACGACGGTAAATATTTATCGCGAGACGCATGATAGCTGCAGATGAAGAAGGTGGGATTAGGGTCGCGATCGCGATGCATCCCGATGCATCCATCAACGGATACCATCGAGTTTTATTCGAATGGTTTATCTCGGAAGAGCAAGGCGCTTTCCAACATCTCCGGTCCTCGACGTCGTCGAGATGCGTTTAAATTGTCGAATCTAAATTGAAATCTAAGCGCGTTGGCTTTTAGGGACAATGTTACAACTGCGGCTCAAATTTATCGACTAGATATAATAGACGAAATTATTTACAAGCAATTCATAGACCGAACACGGCGAACATTTGTCATATATTGAAAATTTACGCCAAAGAGGCCCGAAGAAACACGCTGGAATTCCATTTACATCGTATGATCAATGTGTCGTGCTATCTTTATGGCTGTATTTAAAATTGTATCTTGATTTATATAACATCGTAATGATAATGGTACCAGATAACACGAAAATATATGCGAATATTCTATTGAAAAATATTAAGAAATAATCAATATACAAAAAAGTGACGATTATATTAATTAATTCATTCTAGCTGATTTAATTAACTTCAAGTATAAATATCAAAATATTTAATTCTAGAAATTATAAAATATTCCAGCAAAAAATATTATTATAATTGCATAATTGATTTTTTCTTTGCCCTATCAAATATTTCTTATTAAATTAATTTTAAATTGTAAGTCAATTTGTTATTTATTTAAACAGTAGCACTTTTGATAATTTTTGTAAAACACATGAAGCAAATTTTTGCTTCGAAAAGAATGAAAAATTCGAAAATTTGGTCGCAAAGAATACTATCTAGGCGCGTTATGCATAATTGGATGCCTCGAATTTTATTGTACAAGTTATTGAGATTCTCCTCCTGCCTAAAATAACGCAAAATTGATGACGCATGAACGCGTACATACACTTTGCATATACTTCAAAATTCCTGAGTAATAATCGCGATTAGTCTTACGAAGCACCAGGTAACGGAAGTTGGCGGAATTAATATCGCGATGACGAGATGAAGAAAATTGATCCGAAAGAAGGAATGAGATGAGATTTATCAGTTAATTGTAAATAATTTCTATCGGAGATATTCTTATCGAGTCTCCTTAATTGTTAAATCATTCTAGACTTCAATAGTTTCAGAAAATTTTTTATTATGTAATTCATGAATCTTGAAGTGCTCACTAAATAATTATTAAAAATTTTTATCATTATTATAAATAAAATTTATTCTTCCAAAAAACTTGTAAATTATATAAATATCTCTCTCTCTCTCTCTCTCTCTCAAACTTATAAATTATATGTACGCAAATAACAATATATTATTTTCAGATAATATAAGAAAATTTATTTCTGTCATGATATTTGCAAAATCATGACATTAAAAAAAGGGATTTATACATTTTTATATCTCGAATTACATGATCCTTCTATTTCGAATAATCATCGTTTCAATATTAGTTTCGTTACTCACAATGAAATCTCCCAATTACACTTCCCTGTAATAATAAATCGCTCTTCGTCTGCTGCAAATCGCCATAAATAGATTGGATAGATTGACGAGCGATACCGTGAAAATCTAGTTAGACATGTCTACTTATACGACGATATCGATGTCAGGACGAGTGATAAATCGAATTATCACGTTTAAAAACGCATCATCCTTCCGGTGATAAACACGCTAGTCGAAAGCTCTTGAAAGCTTTAATCAGCGCATTGCTGTAATTTTTAATGTGTTTTTGCTTTTTAATGAGAATTCTTGAGTTTTGTGTCACGTTAGTTGATTAGATACTACTACTTTCACAATAATTTTGTAACTGAAAGTCCTATTTTGCCTTTCTCTCGTTTATATTTTTGTTAATATTATTTGCATATAAAATATTAATAGATAATAAATTACTCATAATTATTCTTTGTAAAAATTTTATTAAAATCTAATATATCTGGAACATATATATGAAAATCATTGACATAAATTAATTTTTACATAATTTATTGTTGTATAAAATTTATTCTACATCTATCAATTATACGAGTATAAAATAATGAATTAAAACTCTAATTTATAATTGCATCTTGCTTTTTATTAACAAAGAAGCTTTACTAATTACATAAGTAATGTAATTAAAAATATAAATCAGAAAAAAATATTGCATCCTGACATGAATTCCATAGAACGTACGAAAATAAACTGCTGCTGAGTGCACCTGCCGCTATTTTCTGATGACAACATCAAACATTAACGTCTTCTAAAAAAATAAAAAGAATTTGCGACATATAACAGACAACTCGCAAAGATTTTTGTTTTAATCTCTCATCAATTTTTTACGATTTTACAAAAATAAATGGCTTCAAAATATCAAATGTATAAAAGCACATTATTAAAAAAAAGTGTCGTGTAAGAAAAGTAGAAATATAAAATAAATAATAATATAAAATAAAACAAATTAATCTTTCATTTTTATCGTTTGAATATAACTTGAGAGCAATTGGTTCGTTTGTTTTGACAAAAGACGATCCGGTGATGCCGAGAACCAGTGAGTATTTGATCGCGACAAATGTTTCACGTCGACAGCGCAAAGACAGAGGCATCTCCCTCGCCCTCACAAATCTTGACCCTCAAGGATCGACTTGTAAAAATAGACGATGGAACTTGCGATGTTCTCGCGATTTCCGGAAAAGAGAAGAGACGGTTTGTTTATATGTCAAATACACCGACATTCTTATGTCAAAAATAATCTATTTTTTTACGTATAGCTGCTTTATTATTTTATATTTTTTTATAATAATAATTATTCATGTTTGAAAAAATAAAGCTTTTTACTGGAAAATACTTTACTAACAGATTTTTAAAAATAAAATCTACTTTTCTCTCTCTGTTTCTTTCTCAGTCACAAAATAAAAATAATTTATGATTTATATTCTATAAAAAGGAACAAAGTGTGAAGGTTTAAAAAAAAATCATTTTTCATTTATTATATAATGCTTTTAAAGCATCAATTTAAACAATTAATAACTGAATAAAAAATATTAATTATTATTTTATAGAATACGTACTTATATTTGTATAAGTTCACTTTGTGCAGAGACTATTAATTATATGATATACAATCTCTGTAAAATTAAAATAATATATTGATAAAAAAATAAAAAAGAGAACATTTTTATTTCATAATAAATTCTTTCGATCACAACAATAATGAGATAACGTTCATTTTCATTATATCTTCAGTATTATAATATCGATAAATGTCATCAACTATACGGTTAGCGATGACTTTTAAATTCCTGCTTGTACGATGGAATATTTACCGATTGCGACGGTGGTAAGCAGGGTAGGAAATGATATAATTTGTTTCCGAGCTGCAAATGCGCACGAAACGTTTGCAGTACAAACACGGACGCTATTTGACGAGCACTGGATGCATTACAGTGTTTTAATATTTTACGTTTTAATAAAATGCTTTAATATTAAAGCTTATCCCCATATGCAATATAATGGGAATTTCATTGAAAATTAGGTATTTCGTTAATTGGATGATTCCGCCGTGATTTCCTCTGGCAGACGCGGACATTATTCGATATAGTGTCTATAATTGCGTTTGTGTAATTTTCGCGTTTTGTCCGCATAACAGCCTCATTAAGTATGGCACTTTTATATGGATAAATAAAGGCATGCGATATAGTCCGGTAATTACAAAAAAAAACAAAAAAGAAAAAAAAGAAAAAAAACGACAAATTTGAATAAGATTTCATAATATAATAATGTTTAACATATGTAGACATTTGTTGCGTATAAAATGTAGAATTAACAAAATTACAATTTTACATGAATCATTTTTCACGAATATTTAATGATGGGCCAAAATAAATAAAAATAAAAATTTTTATTAAATGTTGTAATTGTAAAATTAAAAGTTAAATAAAATTAGAAGTTAAATTAGAAGTTAAATAGAATTAAATAAAATTAGAAGTTAAATAAAGCTAAAACTAACGCTGAAAAATATCAAGTTGTAATTTTGTAATTGTAACATAACATAACGTATACGACAGAAGTCTCATAAAGACTTTTTAGAGATGCGAGTAAAAAATAGAATGAGAAACTAAGAATACGCAAATTAAGAATGTGTAAAGAAATAGGTCAAATTTTATATGTTGATGTGAAAAAATTCTGGATGGTTTAAATTAAGAAGGCGTGATATGTTCTTTAGATTGAAAACATTGTTGATCTTTATCAGAGCATCACCTTTGTATATATGACCGGAAGATGATAATAAATTTAGGCATAATTTTTTTTATGAGTTTCCGTTGGATCTTTCTTTTCAATCTCATCTTCATTTCTCGCATCTTTCTTTTCACCATCTATTCCATTACAAGCATTTAACTTATTAACAGAGTTATATCATACATATATATTATAAATCTGATGTTTATTTTGTTTATATTAACTATAATTTTATTATTTTAATAATGTAATTAACAAAATAAGCATATAAATGAACAAAATATGATAAAATATAAGATTACACAAAAAAGATACTTTGACCTTTTTCAGAAGAATAAAAATTTACAATGTATATTTTAATTGTGCAATAAGAATTTACATTACTTTATATTTTATATAGTATTACAAAAAGTGGATATAAAATTTCGTATTTAATTTTATAATTCAAATAAACATAACACACATCTTACATCTTTTACTTTAGTAAAAGTAAATGAAAAATACAGATTACAATTGAATTACAAAAAAAAGAAATCGTCGAGCAAGTATATCAACCCTAAATTTAAAAACTAACTTTATTCCCATTTTACGATGTTATATATTTTTTTAAATTAAGTTAAATGACTACGAGAGATAATGAGAAAATCCGATTTTAAGTAAATGGGAAAGAAGAGGACATACCGAATCAGCTGGGCGCGCGGGATCTTATCTTCACCGATTGGCTGTTAAGAATGGTGTAACATCTTTATTTACCCCAAGCCTTTCAGGCTCGCGCACGCGCGCGATGTTTTAATATCACGACACCCCCTGTACACACGGCCGCGTCTTTTTATTTCGGTGTCGGGGTAAGTAGATGGTGAGCGCCTCTTTTAATTAAAGATACGCGACCGCTCTATCTCGGCGCTACCCCGGTGCTGCTCTAAAGGGGACTAAGTGTAAATGATGGCGCAGTTATGGTCACGGCTGGAGAGATAGCCTCGCGAAGAAACGCGGGGATAGTGATGGCATTGTCCTTTAATCGAAAGAAAAGACTCGCGACGAAAGAATACTAAGGAATTTCCACCTTTATAATATGCGATTTCTAAAAATTGTTGACTTCTCAAGTCCAAAATGTTTCTATAAAGAATTACTTGAAAATTTTCCCACAATTAAAAATAGAATATTATTAAATCAACAAATATAATAAAGAAAAAGATAAATAGTTAAAATTAAGAAATAAAGGGGTAACACTCATATTTACAAGTTGTAAATTAGAAAGAGGTGACATTTAAAAGTTGAACACTATACTTTTACAAATAACATTTTTATACTCTCACATTTCTTTTCCTTTTTATTTTTAAATTAATGTAAAGAACGTGACAACTACAATGTTAGAAAAATATTACGACAGATGTCATGTTTTTTCAGTTTTCAGCGTTCGCGCGTCCGAATAGTAAAGCGAAAATAATTTTCAAAGAAAGAGAGAGCTGTACAGAGAAAGAGAATAGAAGAAATAAAGAGAGGGCTGGAAAACGCTGTCGTACGTTGCATTTTCAAGAATTCCGCAGCTAGAAGTGAAAACATTTCACGGAAACGAGGAGCGTGCGATAAGACGTAGAATACAGATACTGAAAAGGGACGACAAGAATGAAGGTGAACGAAGAGAGAGATACGAGATAGAGATACGAAACAACCGCGACTTAGCCAGAGATGTCGCAAGTCGACATCTCTTTCTTCTTCTTTCTCCCTCAGAATCCTCTTTTTATTTTCGCAACCCCCGCGAATCACTTCGTGAGAAAACGACGTTGCTTCCGTTAATTATGTCAGCAGACGGAGGTCCTTAAACGCGAATCATTCCCTTTGATGTTTCAACGACCGTTGACGATAACGATGATAAGAACATAGTAAGTTTCTTTCGGTGAAACGTTATGCCTTTTTAGATTAGAAAAAGAGAGCTGCACATGATTGATCAAAATATTTTTTTTAAACAATAAAATAAGAATATATTTATTGTGACATTCCAAAAGATTTTAAAAATACATATAAATTAGTTTCTTTTATAAATTATAATCATCTTTTTATAATCATATCAACATTGATTATATTTTAAAGTTAATTAATGGATTTTTACGATTCAAATTAGAAAAGTTATTTATTTTGCAAGATAAAAAGAGATAAGTATTTTTGTAATACTTAATTAAAATTTAAGAGAATATATATATATATATATATATATATATATATATACTATTATCTTATATTATTATCTTATATTATTACCTCTTCAATATTTCAAATAATATTAGTTTTCATCGATGTAAAATTAAAATGAATTTAATACACTCAAGTTATTACAGTTGTATTTTGTTCATGTGATAAGTAAAAATACATTTGTCACTTATAATAATGGAGGAGGAAGAAATGACGATCTGATTGAATATTCTCAGCTCACTAATTCCATCTGACGCAAATGTGGACTATTGTCAATCAATCGAATTAAACGTCGATCACTTCAATTTCTAGAGAAATAGAACAATTGAGTATATTCCCGCAGAACAACGTCTATTCGAAGACACGGCATTTAATTAGGTGTATTCAATGATTATAATTATTTAATACTTATAATGTGTCGTTAATAAGATTAGACGAGAAGTAACATTATTGATCACGCTTACTTATTTCAAGACAAAGATATTTCTGTTTGGATAATTTTAACAAATTTAATTGCGTGTAAAATTATAAAAATAATGCACGAAAGGAAATCGAAGTAATTTAACGGAGATAATTATTTAAGCGTTGCAATTTTAAAATTAGGAATAATAGACAGCGAAGTGAAATTTCAGAAATACATAGAAAAAATATATAGCCATTACCGAAACGCATTGTTGAGAAACGATAATATCTCGTGAAAATATTGCGAAGCAACTTCGCAACATTGACTAAACAATACAGCGTGCAAAAAGCATCACGCGGAGCGATCTAATACTTGAAATTCGCACGGGCGCTCCTCTTTTATGGAATCTCGTTTCCGCGCCGCGCCACGCGCGTTCTCTCGCCATTTATCCGAGGAACGCCGACATTCTCGAGCAGTTTAACATATCCCACGGAGCAGTCCGGCAAACACGTCGCCCTTCGTCTTCCCTTTTCTTGATACTCCATCCCATCTACATCTCGTATTTCTATCTCCGACCTATGCAGACCATTTGCTTGCTTTTCCTCTTTGTCCTTCGAAACGGAGTGTCTACGTGAACTCCGTTCTTCTTTTCCCCTTTCAATTAGATGTGTTCGCAAATTTATGTCCGCGCCCGTTTATACTGTACTCGATATTCCGTTTTCTTGCCTTTATTGAAAGGAACACCCTCGACGAGAGTCTCGATTGAAAAAATAATCTCGCCGCGAGCTGTGACGTAATCGCAGTGGAATCGTATGGAAAGTACGTTCACTTAACATTTCTAATGCGTGATTACTATAGTAATAAGCTTTCTACAATAAGCTATTACTTAAACTGTTAGTCTTAAGCCGTAAAAAAAATTAACCGATCATAGTCGATTATTAAGTGAAAATATACGTGAATGAAAAATGCCATCAAGCCGATTCTTCGTACCTAATAATATCACAAATTAAATTGATTAGTAATTATATATTATTGCTGCAATTAAGCTTAGAAAGCTGTTAATGAATAAACATCTTAAATAGAAATAATCAGTGCACCGTTAGCTTCAACTAAATAGAAATGATATAAATTCACAAGAAATATTATTATTACGAAGATAAGAATTATTAATTCACGAAGAATTACCTTGATTGAATATGATATTCTTCACTCATGTATGTATAATCGATTATTCTTCTCATATTCAACTATAATTAGTATAAATTTCATAGGGTTTAAGCCTTAAAGCTTAGATAATGATTTATTATAGAAAGTCCATAATATTAAGTTAAAACTCATATTTTATTATTAAATGAGAACGTTCACGTCGCTGATCGTTTTCTGGATCGAAGGAAAGAATTTGCTTTCGAGGTTGCAAGGCCCATTGGCAGTTTCGCGGGCGACGGCCGTGTAATGGCAGGGCGAGAGACATTTGGCTGCAATTCGAGCGCTGCCTTTCGAGGGTTTATGGCCACGATTTGGATTCCTGGCGCATCGGCCGCCATCTGAATGCCTCTTTGATTTAATAGAGAACATCAACGCGAACTCGAAGGGCGGCAGTGAGGCGCGTCGCGCCTGCGAAAGGGTGAAAGCGCATTTGCCGACGGAGAAGGAAGCTGGTCTGGATTTTCAAGCCTTGCGATACGAATCACCCTTTCCCTCATAATTACGATATAATCCATATGAACTTTAACAAGTAGACAACGTAAAAAAAAATCATTTACAAAAAAATTTTTTACTATAACGGATTGAAACAATTATAATAATTTACGATAGAATTACGCAGAATTTTTAAAACATCTTATTATAATATTCTAATTGCAAAAATTGACATATACATACTGAAGGAATGGTTTTGTTGAAGTATCTAAAAATTTGGCTAGATACAGGTCTGAAAATAATTTTGTTAGATCATCAAAATAATTATGCATAGAACACTCAAACTAGTTGCTGGAACGTTCAAACTTTTTGCAGTATTGTTCAGTATGCTTGAGATTTCTACGTAATTATTTTAGTTCTAACAAAATTATTTTCAGCTCTAGCTAAATTTTTAGGCATTTCAGCAAAATCATTCTTTCCGTGCACATATAATGATTTGAAACTCTAAAACACTTTTTTAAAAAAATTACAATTAAAAATTAAGTAAAATGATTTTAACTAGAAATATTAACTCATCGATTTTAACTAGAAATATTAACTCACCGGATTTAGTTTATATTTTAAACTAGGTATCGGAATTGTTACCGTAAATGACACTCAATGGAAATGTAGCTTCCGTAATAAGCTAAAATTCTCGATATTGTTCTGATGACGAGTTTATTCCACGAGCCGCGAATTCGCCAGACCCATTGATTTTTTGCATACGTCCGTCTCGGATTTCGCAGCCGTCAAAAATTCAACTCCGTTCAACTTCGGCGAAATACAAGCTGTGGGTAATTAGCCCGGCGGTGGCGATGCAGTATTTACGCGCATTTAATCCGGATAGAGCAATTAGTATATATCGATGGCGCCGGTGGTTACAGATGTACGGTAGACACTTGTAACGGCGGTATGGCACCACCACGTTGTAATCCGGTTTTAATTAAATAACTGAATTCGCCCTCGAGCGCCCACGGGAGAGACCTGGAAGTCCCTCCACCCCTTTCGCGAGTCGTATGGAGTTGAAAGAGTTACGCGGAGCCGAATTTCGATGGGCGATGGGACCGGCACACGGCCACCGGGTGTCAGGCATTTAACCGCAACTGTTGTCGACTCGACGGCGTGGGTTATGGGCTCCGCAAGTTTAAAGCGAGCGAGTTATCCCCCCCCCCCCCAGCACTATGGGGATGGACGCGCGTGGCCCTGTCCCGCGTGACGTCTTCGTCAACGAAAGATTTATTCACATGAGGATATACTCTTTTTCAAGAAAATTTTATTAGAGCATTCACAGTTCAATATGTTATTTAATAAAAAAGTTTTAATTAAAAAATATATTGTAATAAAAAAAATTAACTTCTTACATTTGCGAATATTTTTCGAGAAAAGAAAATACGATCCTTTTATAACGTTCTTAAATTAATGATTATCATTAATATTCATTTTTAACAATGTAATTCAATTTAACAATGTAATTTTAATTCCAATTCAATTAACTTTTTATCTTTTTCTAGAATTTTTAGAATTAAAAACAGATAAAGAGTAAAATAAATTGAGATTATAGTTAATTATAACCAATACATTGGCATTGGTAGAAATAGACATGACCAATCATAAATATAAGAGAAAACGTATTCAGAAGAATGATTTTGTTGACGTATCTAAAAATTTAACTATAAGACAGATCTAAAAATAATTTTGTTGAACCATCAAAATAATTACGTAAGAATCTCAAGTGTTCTAAACAATATTACAAAATATTTTGACATTTTTACCAACTAATTTGAGCATCTTATACAATTATTATATTTCGATGGCCCAATAAAACCTTTCCGTGTAATGTATTTAGGCACATGCCTAATTTTGCTAATAGTATAATGTCTACGTCTATACGTTAAAATATGTATTCATTTCAGGCGGTGATTTTCAAGTTTTACATCATCTGACATTGTTCTTATCGTCGCACCGTTAAAAATTTACGCGTGTCTGTCACGCGTGCATGAAGAACCATGTTCAAATGTCAATAATGACAAACGTCACATTGACAAAATTTCGAGGAAAAGTATTATTAATAAATAATAAAATTGGAATCAATCGCTGCATCTTTGCAAGATTGAACGTGTTATTGAACACGAATGCTGCACTGGCAGCAACCGACGAAAATAATTAATCGCTTTTTCAATGACAACGGTAATTACATTCACCATTAGATCGGTTCTATTTTGCATCATCGGATTAAATTATTGTTAACTTAAAAACATTTTGGACAATTAGAACATAAATTTGTAGCAAACAACACATCACTGACGTTATTAATGGAGATATAAATTAATCAAACATATATTATGAATTTATATCTTCAAAAAATTTTGTTGAGTGTTTTATTTCTTGACTTATGCTATGTAAATAAAGCAAAAAGAAAGCTGTGTGAAAGCTAATGATCATCATATCATAATAAAATATGAGAAATAATTAAGACATGAAAAAGTGTAGAATATTTAAACTAAAATTGCAATGACACGATTCTTATTAAAAGTATTGAACATTAAAGTTGTCAATATACACATTATAACGATAAGATAAGTATTAACCGAAGATGAAATATCGATCTATCGGTCCACGTAACTCAATCTGTGATAATCATGTGGCAATTTATTAGAAAACGGAAATGCTTAGAATAACGGAAAGATGATGCGCGATAGAAATCGTAGACTTGCAGTGATAATTCTCTTGGCCGGAGGTAAAAAAAGACTAATGAAACACAGTAAGCGTTCTCTCGCCTGTGACGACATTAATCTTACTGACCATTCGAATGCTACGAGATTTATGCCATTTTTTGATAATATCAAAGAAAAACATGGTTACACCTGTAGTTCCGTTATTCAAAATATCTCCTTCAAATCTTTATATTATATTTCAATCATCACGTTATTACGTACGAATCCTCTGCCGTGTACTGATAGTGTAATGCAATAAAAAAAAACAAACATTTTATTCGTTTCATTAAAATAATAATAAAATAAACGTATATATAAATTTTAAGATTCATAGATAGATGTAAAAGTTACTCTTATAGAAAATAATGTTTCTACAAGCTCTGAATAAACGTAATATTGTGCAAACCGGCTGAATATTTTCTAACAGCATTAAAGAGCGACTGCAAATTTTCTCATCACCGCTCATCAGCTTATTAAAAAAATTCGATGTTGCTGTGGAATAATCCAATATTATATCGTATAAACAGCAACGGGATGTACGCAGTAGGAGGGTTGTCGTATTTTTTCGGCATGCCTGTTTAAAGCTGAACTACACCTGTCATTATAATCAGTTATCAGTTATTTACAGTGAGCATTATACAATAAAACGCATTATACAGTAAACGTGATATACGCTATATGTGATATATTTTAAAACTTAAGAGCCTTTCTGTTTTACATCACTTTCATGTAATTGTAATCAATGCAGTATAACCCGACTAGAATTTATGTCAGGTTAACCTTATATGTTATAAGGACCTGATTTGATTGACATAAGGTAATCCTAAATAAGATATCTAACAAGGTTCTCATCAGGTTTGAGTATGGTTTGACCTTTAGATAAGATTGTAAGGATCTATTATAAGGACCTGGTTTGGTTGATCTAAGATAATCCTGAATAAGGAATATATTTATAATATAAGAATCTATAATATATAATATAAATCTATAATATAAGAAGATTCTCGTTAGATTTGAGTGTGGTTGACTAAGAAGGCATATGCAAGTCGATTTGGATAATCTCCTAGAGATTATAAAGTTCCTTCAGAGTATGCTTCTGGATACTTCTAAAATATGTTTTTTGCTTTTTTTTGAATGTGATGCTAAATTATTAGCATTTGAACAATTCTCAACTTAGAAATTTATTCAGTGAGGTCCGAACTAAGTTAACCTTATTTCATTATCAAGTCCTGATGAGGATTTGATAAGGACTTTATCAGAATCTGATAAGGACCTTATCAGGTTCTCATCAGGACTTGATGAGGCTATCCGGATGGATTCGATTGCTGTGCTGCGTTACATGACTGATTAGATCCCGAACTTACCTTATCAGGATCTGATAACGAAATAAGGTCAATCTGATTAGGACCTACTATTTTTGAATAAATTTCTAGTCGGGAAAGACTCAATACATTTTGTGCAATTTATACTCTCGAGATGATCAAGAGCGGATCGTGTAAATTCGGCTTTACAAGAATACTATTGTCGGTGCCCTGCGGCGACAGGTGGAAACGCAACTAAAGCCCCGCAGCCTGACGAGGAGCAATTATTACGGGATCCAGGCAAGGTTCGCGAGTATCGCGGGGGTTAAGGGGGTCATTTAATTAATAACTAAACGTTGAATTTACATCGGGAGTAGTCGCGGTTTTATGCCTCGCGCTTTTCCAGTTTACGAAGCACGTTTTAACGAGCGCGATCGCTTTTCTTGCACCTCGATTATCTCCGAGCAATGATGAAACCTAATCGAAGTGATATATCGAGTCATTCGGTATTTAGGTCTTTCTTGAGAAATTTTTTTAATTAATATCGCAATAAAAAAGAAAATGAGATTTCATCATACTATGTAAATATCATCAAAGTTTTATTTCAAGGAACTCTGATTTTTCTCTCTGCTACTATTTTGCTATTAAATTTCCAAATATCATGCAATTTCTGCGACAAGTGAGTTCGTCAGAACTCCTTCAGAATTCCTTGAAATAAAACTTTGACGATATCTATATAATGAAATCTCGTTTTCTTTTTTATTGCGACATTAATTAAAATTTCTCCCTCGTGTGATAATCAATTTAATTATCATTAGTATACAACTTGACCTCCGTACGGTGTATGTTTCGCATGATCCTAATTATCATGCGGCAAGCCACGATCGCCCGGCGGCGAGAGCTATTTGTTTAATTAAACATACGAAATCTGAGTTTACAAATATTACCTTTTCGGCGAGTTCGCGCGTAAATCCTAGCGTTTAGTAGTTATTAAAAGTCTCACCGTCGTTTCGCGGATGTGATTTTAATAACCCGCGCGCCTTAAGAGGCGTTTCACATTGCTGCAGGTAGAGACTTAAGTAAGTGGATGCTTTAGGATCTTGTACAGGTTGCTTCATACACGGAATTTGAGGAAGTGATGGCGAATGCGGATTCTAATATGTGGCAGAAATTAAAGGAAAAATTTATAGACAATTAATAATTATCGTCTTGACAGAAAGTCAAAGACGACTGATAATACAAGCTTTTTGCGAGCCTCGAAGTATCATTTCATAGTCAAACATTTGCGCAAATTTTTTTGCACGTGTTTAATATTCACGATATACCGTTGACTTCGTGGTGCATGTGATATATATATATATATATATATATATATATATATATATATATATAAATATAATATATATACATATATATATCTATACGATAAATATATTTCTAAAGAAAATGGATTTAATAAAAGCATAATAGTTTCATATAGCGTTCCACATATTACGCGTCGTGCACGATTTTCATTTGTTCACCAATTGCAGTTCTGAAGGAGCCTGTAGTTCAACATAGAACTGCTCGACGATGACTCGGATGATCCTCTCTGACATATTTAAGAACTGGTTTCTTTTAACTACGGCGTCAGTCAGCGCCAGTCACAGCAACCTAAGCGAAAAAGGTATCTGTCGCATCACCTGCCAGGCGCAAGAGAAATATATTGTTGGCCGGCAGTAAAATTCAAACGACACCGATACGCGAACGATAAGTCGTTGAATTGCGAAACCTCTTTAAAATCGGACGCGCGATCGGATAATTATTTTATATTATGCTCTATATCGTTGCGCCTATTTTTAGAGCTGATTCGAGCACTTTTTAACACCGATTTTATGTTCCCTTTCGCCAGGACGAGGTGAGTGACATACCGAAAAAAAGAAATCACGAAGTTGACTCTTACTTGGATGACTAGCAATCAAGATATTTATTTATAGATATTTATATATATTATTTATAGATATTTATATTTTCATACGTGGAAGAGAAAAGCTGGATTCCACTGTGAAAAAGAATTGTCTGATTTATATTCATGTTTTTTTTATTTATATATATTTAAGAATATATATCTAAAACGCTGATTTCTATTTAAGAATATATATATCTAAAACGCTCTGATTTCTTACGCAATATTTCCCTAATGCATTTAATAATATTTAAAACTTTTTTGTAGTTTTGTCCTGATTTGAAACCGTCAAATATTTTGTTGAGAGTGTAATTTTCAATATAGCAATGTAAATTATTAATATTGTTGTTGACACACTGCTTACATTTAATTATTAAGTTGAAATTATTAAGTTGCAAAACTGCACAAATGTGATGTACGCATAAACTTCTTTAAAGTCAAGAATTAATTCTTTTTAATTTTCCAAAAAATTGCAAAATTCTCAAATTTTTCTCTGATTTTCCTAATCATTTTCAATTTCTTTGATATTTTCCTGATTTCCAATTTTGTGGCAACTTTGCGTAATCATCGACGAATCAGATGTAATAATAAAGCGTGTAATATACTTTTGCTAAATGTATCGCTCAAATCAAGTTTATAGAAAATTCCACATTGTTTTGCTAATTACAGGCCTTCCTTATATGCAATTAATTGCGGTTTTTAGCTTCTCTTTAATCTTACAATATAACGCATGGGACCGCATGTAATAATTTAACACGTTCTTCAACGAAGTAGTACAAGCTTTTGAGAATAACAAAAGGTTAAAAAAAGCGAGTGTTCGCGTGATTTGTGAGCAGATAATATTTCCATGTTAATTAGGCCGCGTTCTCTGTCGGTTTCACTTGTATGTTAATATTCTCACTTGTTGCACCGGATATTGTGTTAACATATCGCCGCCACGCATCTTTCGCTCGCTTTGGCATCTTTTTGTACGCGATAAGTCTTTGAAGTAATGAAGTACTCAATTAAGATCAGTATCATCAGGTCGACAGGTGCGCCACTGACAAAGTGAAAGACGAAACTGCTGCGATTTATTCGTTTCAATAATATTATAAATTAACAAAATAACAAATCGATTTTAAAAATTTTTTTAAATGTTTATGTCAATTATATATGTTGCGAATTAGTTACAAATATTATTAAATAAGATTATTGTATCGTTAGAACAGACATTTAAAGAAAACTGTTACGTATATTATACAGACAAAATTATTATTATATATATTAAATTAAAAAATTATAGATACTCCAAGATACTCCACAAAAAAATTTTTTTCATATAAAAAAATGGAAACTGTCAGATTCAAGAAATTGATTGTTGAGAGGAACTCTCCTTGTTCACGATAATACCAGGACTTGCTCATCCTAAGGGTGGCAGTCTCGTTTCATTAATAATTTAAGTCATGAAAACAATAGAAGTATTACGCGTTCTTAACAATTAAACGGCTTAAATAGAATAATAACGGTCTGTTCTCAACGAAGAACACGTTGTGTTCTTTCAGAGATTCCTGTCTGAAAGCCAGTTGGACGTTGTAGCTGAATTGTATGTAAATATCGTCCATCAAGAGTTCAAAAAAATTATGACGCAAAGATAAGAGAAAGGATAATATTACTTTATAGTGACGTGAAGAAACTATAAAAAGGTTATGGCAACAGAATGACTTTCTTAATCTCCTATTATGTTTAATTTATATGATATAATTTTTAATTCCAATTTTTAACAACATTATATTTTATCTCTTTCTCATTTACCCTAAACTGGTATGCAATGTAAAATTAAAGACTTGGAAGCTGCAGTTTATAGGAAATAAAGCGGATAATATATAACATCGGTATAATTATCACATATCCAACATAAACCGTATTTTAATGTTTCGCTGTCCACCGCTATAAGAAATATTACTTGGCATCGCAATATATTAGAATAAAGAATTAGCGAAAGATAAGTAAAGTAATACATAAGGAAGTAAAATGTTGCAGTCGTGTTACTATCGCATATTTCATCCGATTGCTTTCTCCTGTGTTCGCATTCTCGTTTTTAACGCGTTCATATCACAAAGTTGCTCTGATTATTAACTATTTCTCTTGACGTGATAAATGTTCTACGGCAATAATATATCTATTTCTTTAAATGTAAAGTATTTACATATATATATATATATATATATATATACATATAGTAAAATTTTGCAGTTTTACAACAAAAAATTTTTATTAATATTGTAAAATATTTTTCTAAAAATATTTTACAATAAGACAGCATTTATAAATCAATTAAAATATAAATTAATTAAAATCAAATAAATTTTGCCAATAATAATAATTTCATTTTACATTACAAGTTTTATTTGAGTTGCATTTTCTCTACGTCTTCAAACATTTTTCAATCTATTTCTTTTTATTTCTGATATCTTCTTATTACCTACGAAATCGTATCGAGTATATGGATAATACCATATAAGTCGAGATGATACGAAGTGAAGGCGTCCCAAGAAGTCTCTCCCGTTCATAGACGACGGCAGTAGCCGTGGATTGTCTGCAGGTTACGCTAGACACTGTGCCATAAGTTCGGCAGTTACGAGTATAAGAGAGCGAGGGTGTGCCTCGGTAAAGTGCAACTAGCGCGAAAGGGGCTCGCCGACCAAGGACGGGAGTCCTTTCATGCATACCGTAGTATCCTCAGATCCTCCGTACCATCTACCCTTCTCACTTCATCCCTTTCTCAATATCACGTTTGTTCTTTTGTCTTTCCTTGTTCTTGACAAGAAGTTCGCTCCTTGTCGTTCCTGGATCTTCTCAACGTAAGGGCGTCGCGTCGCTATAAGCGCGAGGAGTATCCCGCGAGTTATCGCACGGTATGAATTTCACGTCGCGTTGGCACGTAAAACGACATTTGGTCGCGTACGACGCGAGGGAGAAACGGAGGACGAGGACGAAGACATATTACGAGACCAGGCGAAAAACTCAGAGGGTCGTCTAATTCGCTTTTACAGCCCTGCGGCAGGCAGAGAGTCTTGCCTCTGATCAAAAAACGTCACCTGCGTATGGCAATCGCAGGAGAAGAGCGACGCGGACCTACGGCCGCTCGGTAATTTGAAAAAGATTTATGGGCCGCCGCGAGTTCTCGCCGTTGCGAGACACGACGGAAAAAAAGAGAAGCCGGAGAGACGTTCGATGGCTAGCGCGAAACATGCGATTGCGAAAAGCATTCAATTTGCAATTGAACGATCTTATAAGGGAACATCCACTTATAAGACACTTGTAAGACTTGAATTTTAACCACTAAAGAGAGTATAAGAAAAAAAAATAGAGTGCATAATTCAGCAAGTTATAGCTAACCAAAAAGATTTGACGGTTTAATAAAGAAATTATATCTGTAATTATCAGTATGCTAATTCAGCTAATTCTTTGTTACAATGAATATTGCTAATATAACGAATTTTCTTCATTACAATAGCAAAAGTATGCGCTATCTTAGTTCATGTTTTGTTAAAAATTGTTATCTGCATGTAAGATTAATTCTCATAGAAAGTTATCTTTATTGTGTTAAATTTATTGTGATATTACAACCAATATTATTACCTATAATCGCTAATTTTATACAGCTGTATAACTTTACTATTTTACATAGAAAATTGGCTATCTATATATTACGGCTGGAGATTTATTGAACTTTTTAATTTTAATAAATCTTTTATTTTTCATGTAGAAATAAAAATCGAAGTGGAAAATTTTTTCGCACCAAGGTATAACTTTAACTTAAAAAAAAAAAATAATAATTTATAGAAATTTTGAAAACTCTTTTTAGAATTTTTTAGAGTTTAATGTTATTACAACATGGAAAAAAACAGCTGAAAACTTCACTGATTCAGCAAATCTATAGTCATAATATACAGACTTGTCAATTTTCTATGTTAAAATAGAAAAATTGATAGCTGAATAACATTAGCGATTTGAAGATTTAAAACCATCAAATCTTCTTAGCTGTCGATGTTGAATTCGCGTAATAAATTATAGGTTTGCTATACCACCCAATTAATTTTTTTTCCGTGAGGAGGATTAGAAAATGACAAATATGCAGATATATAGTAAAATATTTTAAAATTTTTCAATTGCAATTATACATAATTACATTCTATAATTCAATATTTTGTAGAGCATAAATTTACCGCGATTACTGATTCAACAAGTTAGAACAATAATCATTAATTCCTTACTGATCTTTCCCTCTCCGTTCAAATGAACAAACAAATAAATAAATCATGTCGCAAGCAGAGTGGCCAATGCTAACATCAACATTTCAGAATCCTGAATATCTCGTTGATCCCCGTCTGTTTTCCTTGCACATCTGTCGAGTGGATATCGCGATGCCGTTAGTTTAGAACCCTCCAGCTCTCTCGCGCGCTTAATATCAAAGAATCTTCCGGCGGCACACACGGTAGAACATCCAGATCAGAGCGTTTCAGAAAGCAGGAGCGAGAAGACGAAAAGGAAAGGAGGAGAGGAGTGGAAAATCGAGAGAAACATAGGGTTGTAGTTTTGGGAAAAAGCAGGGCGATGGTAATCTTTCCTTTGGCCGATGTGCAGAATCACGCGTCACCGCGTCCGCCGTCGGTCGTTTCATATAGACATTCCTTTCTGCCTTCCGTACTTGTTCCTGTATCCTCTGCCCTTCCGGCCACACGCATGCATCCACGCACGCAGACACGTGTGCCGATCCTGGGGGGTGAGAGATAGATAGATAGATAGATAGATAGATAGATAGATAGATAGATAGATAGATAGATAGATAGATAGATAGATAGATAGATAGATAGATAGATAGATAGAGAGAGAGAGAGAGAGAGAGAGAGAGAGAGAGAGAGAGAGAG